>NC_090657.1:24734387-25034387 GCF_040937935.1 Hyperolius riggenbachi
ATTATTTGTTATTTATATAGTGCCAACATCTTCCGTAGCGCTGTACATAGTACAAACAAATAATGGGGAACACATATACATAAGAAATACAAGACACTATACAGTCATGACATTGAATAGAATAAATACAGATACATACATAGTTGATATGTAGTTGGTACATGTACATATGTTAAAATTACAGCAGTATGAGAAACTCTAGGAGGAGGTCCCTGCCCTTGCGAGCTTACCATCTAGACGCAGGGGTCCCCAACCACCGGGCCGCGGCCCACTGCCGGTCAGTTGGCAGTTTCCAGCTGGGCCGCGGCGGGTCTGTCATCTTGCCCCTCCCCCCCGCGGCCGCTGCTTCTGTTACTTTATGAGCGGGCGGCCGCTTCCGGATTCCCCCAGGCGCCGCTACAGGATTCCCCCAGGCGATGCATATCGCCGCTACAGGAAGCCGCTGCCCCGTCTCCTTCCCTCCTTACAGCAAACGCAAGACGTGCTGCTGTTACAGGAGGAGATAGTACTGCATGCATGAAGGAGAGCGGCGCCTGGGGGAATCCGGAAGCGGCCGCCCGCCCGCTCATAAGGTAACAGAAGCGGGAGCACCACCTACGCATACTGGGCACTATACTAGCCATGCTGGGCACTATACTAGCCATGCTGGGCACTATACTAGCCATACTGGGCACTATACTAGCCATGCTGGGCACGATACTAGCTATAGCTGGGCACGATACTAGCTATAGCTGGGCACTGTACTAGCCATGCTGGGCACTGTACTAGCCATGCTGGGCACTGTACTAGCCATGCTGGGCACTGTACTAGCCATGCTGGGCACTGTACTAGCCATGCTGGGCACTGTACTAGCCATGCTGGGCACTGTACTAGCCATGCTGGGCACTGTACTAGCCATGCTGGGCACTGTACTAGCCATGCTGGGCACTGTACTAGCCATGCTGGGCACTGTACTAGCCATGCTGGGGCACTATACTAGCCATGCTGGGGCACTATACTAGCCATACTGGGGTAACCATACTAGCCATACTGGGGTAACCATACTAGCCATGCTGGGGCACTATACTAGCTATACTGGGGTAACTATACTAGCCTAGCCATGCTGGGCACTTTACTAGCCATACTAGGGCACTATACTGGGCACTTTACTAGCTATACTGGGGCACTACCTACCCATACTGGACACTATATTAGCTATACTGAGCGCTATACTAGGGCACTACCGACCCATACTGGGACTATACTAGCTATACTGGTCACAATATAGCTATACTGGGGCACTATACTAGCTATGTTGGGGCACTATACTAGCTACACTGGGGTAACTATACTAGCCATACTGGGGCAACTAAACTCCCTATACTGAGGCAACTATGCTAGCCATGCTGCCGCACTCCAGCCCCTCCCCCCGTAACCCGCTGCGCACGACACTGTCCACTAGGTTGCGCGCGCAATAGCCCGCCCCGCCGGAAAAGGTTGGGGACCCCTGATCTAGAGGGTAGTGGGAAAGAAACAAAAGGGAAGGAAACACAAGGATTAGTGGGTGAGCCAGTGTGCCTTCAGTGCTGCCTATAGCAAATTATAGGCTTGTCTGAACAGGTGTGTTTTCAGAGTACGTTTGAGGGTTTCCAGACTTGTGGCATGACGAACTGGCTGAGGGAGAGCGTTCCAAAGGAAAGGGATAGCCCGTGAGAAGTCTTGGATGCGAGAGTGAGAGGAGGTGACTAGGCTGGAGGACAAAAGGGTCTCCTGTGAGGAGTAATGATGTGAAAACCTTATTACTATATGTCACTACCGTGTGTAAAGAGGTACTATAGTAACAGTGACGTATAGTAGAATGCAGTAGATTATTCAGAAGATCCACATTTATGGTAATTTTCCTGGTTTCAGCATCAGTAACACTTCCTACATCTATATTTTGGTATGTAGCCCCGCCCCCCAAGGGCTACTTGGCCTAGGCTATATGAATATCCAGCTGTGCAACTGACCGTTTTCCTAAAGTTGGGCCCAGTCGAGCTATAGCGTCCCTCATTGATTACAAATTAAAGCTATGAAACACTTTCCTAAGCCAAGGTCAATAGTTTATGTAATTTCGCTCTGAGACTCTTGGGACACTGCAATTGAGCAGAGACAATAAAACATTAAATCTACTTTGTAAACGTTTATACATAAAATAAAACCAAGAGATGTCTAAAAAAACATCATTTCTATGAGTAGGTGGACAGATCCAATTGTATATCTCATCAGTTTATTTTCATCTCGGGTTTACTTTAACCACTTGCCGACCGCCCACAGCCCATGGGCGGCGGCAAAGTGGACGCCTAAAGGACCGCAATACGCCTTCAGGCGGCGCGTCCTTTAGGCATGCCGGGGGAGCGATCGCGTCATTGATGACGCGCGCTTCCCCCGGCAACTGGCTCCGCCCACCCGCCGTAACATCCCGCCGGCCGTACGGAAGCGCCGGCGGGATGTTAACCCCGCGATTGCCGCATACAAAGTGTATAATACACTTTGTAATGTATACAAAGTGTATTATACAGGCTGCCTCCTGCCCTGGTGGTCCCAGTGTCCGAGGGACCACCAGGGCAGGCTGCAGCCACCCTAGTCTGCACCCAAACACACTGATCTGCCCCCCCCCCCCCGCCCACTGATCGCCCACAGCACCCCTCAGACCCCCCCCTGCCCACCCCCCAGACCCCTGTTTGCACCCAATCACCCCCCTAATAACCCATCAATCACTCCCTGTCACTATCTGTCAACGCTATTTTTTTTTTTATATCCCCCCCCTGCCCCCTCCTGATCACCCCCCCACCCCTCAGATTCTCCCCAGACCCCCCCCCCCAGACCCCCCCCCCCCCCCCGTGTACTGTATGCATCTATCTTCCCTGATAACCTGTCAATCACCCGTCAATCACCCATCAATCACCCCCTGTCACTGCCACCCAACAATCAGCCCCTAACCTGCCCCTTGCGGGCAATCTGATCACCCACCCACACCAATAGATCGCCCGCAGATCCGACATCAGATCACCTCCCAAATCCATTGTTTACATCTATTCTCTCCTCTAAACACCCACTAATTACCCATCAATCACCCATCAATCACCCCCTATCACCACCTGTCACTTTTACCTATCAGATCAGACCCTAATCTGCCCCTTGCGGGCACCCAATCACCCGCCAACACGCTCAGATTGCCCTCTGACCCCCCCTTATCAATTCGCCAGTGCATTAATTACATCTGTTCTTCCCTGTAATAACCCACTGATCACCTGTCAATCACCTGCCAATCACCTATCACCCATCAATCACCCCCTGTCACTGCCACCCATCAATCAGCCCCTAACCTGCCCCTTGCGGGCAATCTGATCTCCCACCCACACCATTAGATCGCCCGCAAACCCGCCGTCAGATTACCTCCCAAATGTATTGTTTACATCTGTTATCTTCTCTAAACACCCACTAATTACCCATCAATCACCCATCAATCACCCATCAATCACCCCCTATCACCACCTGTCACTGTTACCTATCAGATCAGACCCTAAGCTGCCCCTTGCGGGCACCCAATCACCCGCCCACACGCTCAGATTGCCCTCAGACCCCCCCCCCCCCTTATCAATTCACCAGTGCATTAATTACATCTGTCCTTCCATGTAATAACCCACTGATCACCTGTCAATCACCTGCCTATCACCCATCAATCACCCCCTGTCACTGCCACCCAACAATCAGCCCCTAACCTGCCCCTTGCGGGCAAACTGATCACCCACCCACACCAATAGATCGCCCGCAGATCCGACATCAGATCACCTCCCAAATCCATTGTTTACATCTATTCTCTCCTCTAAACACCCACTAATTACCCATCAATCACCCATCAATCACCCCCTATCACCACCTGTCACTTTTACCTATCAGATCAGACCCTAATCTGCCCCTTGCGGGCACCCAATCACCCGCCAACACGCTCAGATTGCCCTCTGACCCCCCCTTATCAATTCGCCAGTGCATTAATTACATCTGTTCTTCCCTGTAATAACCCACTGATCACCTGTCAATCACCTGCCAATCACCTATCACCCATCAATCACCCCCTGTCACTGCCACCCATCAATCAGCCCCTAACCTGCCCCTTGCGGGCAATCTGATCTCCCACCCACACCATTAGATCGCCCGCAAACCCGCCGTCAGATTACCTCCCAAATGTATTGTTTACATCTGTTATCTTCTCTAAACACCCACTAATTACCCATCAATCACCCATCAATCACCCCCTATCACCACCTGTCACTGTTACCTATCAGATCAGACCCTAAGCTGCCCCTTGCGGGCACCCAATCACCCGCCCACACGCTCAGATTGCCCTCAGACCCCCCCCCCCCCACCCCCCTTATCAATTCACCAGTGCATTAATTACATCTGTCCTTCCATGTAATAACCCACTGATCACCTGTCAATCACCTGCCAATCACCTATCACCCATCAATCACCCCCTGTCACTGCCACCCAACAATCAGCCCCTAACCTGCCCCTTGCGGGCAAACTGATCACCCACCCACACCAATAGATCGCCCGCAGATCCGACATCAGATCACCACCCAAGCGCAGTGTTTCCATCTATTCTCTCCTCTAAACACTCACTAATTACCCATCAATCACCCATCAATCACCCCCTATCACCACCTGTCACTGTTACCCATCAGATCAGACCCTAATCTGCCCCTTGCGGGCACCCAATCACCCGCCTACACGCTCAGATTGCCCTCAGACCCCCCCTTATCAATTCGCCAGGGCATTATTTACATCTGTCCTTCCCTGTAATAACCCACTGATCACCTGTCAATCACCTGTCAATCACCCATCAATCACCCCCTGTCACTGCCACCCATCAATCACCCCCTGTCACTGCCACCCATCAATCAGCCCCTAACCTGCCCCTTGCGGGCAAACTGAACACCCACCCACACCAATAGATCGCCCGCAGATCCGACGTCCGATCACCTCCCAAGTGCAGTGTTCACATCTGTTCTCTACCCTAAACACCCACTAATTACCCATCAATCACCCCCTGTCACTGCTACCTATCAGATTAGACCCCTATCTGCCCCTAGGGCACTCAATCACCCGCCCACACCCTCAGAATGCCCTCAGACCCCAGCCCTGATCACCTCGCCAGTGCATTGCTTGCATCTATTCCCCCCTCTAATCACACCTTGAGACACCCATCAATCACCTCCTGTCACCCCCTAGCACACCTACCCATCAGATCAGGCCCTAATTTGCCCCGTGTGGGCTCCTGATCACTCGGCCAAACCCTCAGATCCCCCTCAGACCCCCTTCCGATCACCTCCCCAGTGCATTGATTGCATCTATTTTCCCCTCTAACCACCCCCTGGGACACCCATCAATCACCTCCTGTCACCCCCCTAGCACTCCTATCCATCAGATCAGGCCCAATACAACCTGTCATCTAAAAGGCCACCCTGCTTATGACCGGTTCCACAAAATTCGCCCCCTCATAGACCACCTGTCATCAAAATTTGCAGATGCTTATACCCCTGAACAGTCATTTTGAGACATTTGGTTTCCAGACTACTCACGGTTTTGGGCCCGTAAAATGCCAGGGCGGTATAGGAACCCCACAAGTGACCCCATTTTAGAAAAAAAGACACCCCAAGGTATTCTGTTAGGTGTATGACGAGTTCATAGAAGATTTTATTTTTTGTCAAAAGTTAGCGGAAATTGATTTTTTATTGTTTTTTTTTCACAAAGTGTCATTTTCCGCTAACTTGTGACAAAAAATAAAATCTTCTATGAACTCGCCATACACCTAACGGAATACCTTGGGGTGTCTTCTTTCTAAAATGGGGTCACTTGTGGGGTTCCTATACTGCCCTGGCATTTTAGGGGCCCTAAACCGCGAGGAGTAGTCTAGAAAACAAATGCCTCAAAATGACCCGTGAATAGGACGTTGGGCCCCTTAGCGCACCTAGGCTGCAAAAAAGTGTCACACATGTGGTACCGCCGTACTCAGGAAAAGTAGTATAATGTGTTTTGGGGTGTATTTTTACACATACCCATGCTGGGTGGGAGAAATTTCTATGTAAATGGTCAATTGTGTGTAAAACAAATCAAACAATTGTCATTTACAGAGATATTTCTCCCACTTAGCATGGGTATGTGTAAAAATACACCCCAAAACACATTATACTACTTCTCCTGAGTACGGCGGTACCACATGTGTGGCACTTTTTTACACCCTAAGTACGCTAAGGGGCCCAAAGTCCAATGAGTACCTTTAGGATTTCACAGGTCATTTTGCGACATTTGGTTTCAAGACTACTCCTCACGGTTTAGGGCCCCTAAAATGCCAGGGCAGTATAGTAACCCCACAAATGACCCCATTCTAGAAAGAAGACACCCAAAGGTATTCCGTTAGGAGTATGGTGAGTTCATAGAAGATTTTATTTTTTGTCAAAAGTTAGCGGAAAATTGATTTTTATTGTTTTTTTCACAAAGTGTCATTTTCCACTAATTTTTGACAAAAAATAAAATCTTCTGTGAACTCACCATACTCCTAACGGAATACCTTGGGGTGTCTTCTTTCTAAAATGGGGTCATTTGTGGGGTTCCTATACTGAACTGGCATTTTAGGGGCCCTAAACCGTGAGGAGTAGTCTGGAAATCAAATTTCGCAAAATGACCTGTGAAATCCTAAAGGTACTCATTGGACTTTGGGCCCTTTAGCGCAGTTAGGGTGCAAAAAAGTGCCACACATGTGGTATTGCCATACTCGGGAGAAGTAGTACAATGTGTTTTGGGGTGTATTTTTACACATACCCATGCTGGGTGGGAGAAATACCTCTGTAAATGACAATCTTTTGATTTTTTTACACACAATTGTCCATTTACAGAGTTATTTCTCCCACCCAGCATGGGTATGTGTAAAAATACACCCCAAAACACATTGTACTACTTCTCCCGAGTACGGCGATACCACATGTGTGGCACTTTTTTGCACCCTAACTGCGCTAAAGGGCCCAAAGTCCAATGAGTACCTTTAGGATTTCACAGGTCATTTTGCGGAATTTGATTTCCAGACTACTCCTCACGGTTTAGGGCCCCTAAAATGCCAGGGCAGTATAGGAACCCCACAAATGACCCCATTTTAGAAAGAAGACACCTCAAGGTATTCCGTTAGGAGTATGGTGAGTTCATAGAAGATTTTATTTTTTGTCACAAGTTAGTGGAAAATGACACTTTGTGAAAAAAACAATAAAAATCAATTTTCCGCTAACTTTTGACAAAAAATAAAATCTTCTATGAACTCACCATACTCCTAACGGAATACCTTGGGGTGTCTTCTTTCTAAAATGGGGTCATTTGTGGGGTTCCTATACTGCCCTGGCATTTTAGGGGCCCTAAACCGTGAGGAGTAGTCTGGAAATCAAATTCCGCAAAATGACTTGTGAAATCCTAAAGGTACTCATTGGACTTTGGGCCCTTTAGCGCAGTTAGGGTGCAAAAAAGTGCCACACATGTGGTATCGCCGTACTCGGGAGAAGTAGTACAATGTGTTTTGGGGTGTATTTTTACACATACCCATGCTGGGTGGGAGAAATAACTCTGTAAATGGACAATTGTGTGTAAAAAAAATGAAAAAATTGTCATTTACAGAGAGATTTCTCCCACCCAGCATGGGTATGTGTAAAAATACACCCCAAAACACATTCTACTACTTCTCTTGAGTACGGCAATACCACATGTGTGGCACTTTTTTGCAGCCTAACTGCGCTAAGGGGCCCAAAGTCCAATGAGCACTTTTAGGCTTTACAGGGGTGCTTACAAATTAGCACCCCCCAAAATGCGAGGACAGTAAACACACCCCACAAATGACCCCATTTTGGAAAGTAGACACTTCAAGGTATTCAGAGAGGGGCATGGTGAGTCCGTGGCAGATTTCATTTTTTTTTTGTCGCAAGTTAGAAGAAATGGATTCTTTTTTTTTTTTCTTTTTTTTGTCACAAAGTGTCATTTTCCGCTTACTTGTGACAAAAAATAATATCTTCTATGAACTCACTATGCCTCTCAGTGAATACTTTGGGATGTCTTCTTTCCAAAATGGGGTCATTTGGGGGGTATTTATACTATCCTGGAATTCTAGCCCCTCATGAAACATGACAGGGGGTCAGAAAAGTCAGAGATGCTTGAAAATGGGAAAATTCACTTTTTGCACCATAGTTTGTAAACGCTATAACTTTTACCCAAACCAATAAATATACACTGAATGGGTTTTTTTTTATCAAAAACATGTTTGTCCACATTTTTCGCGCTGCATGTATACAGAAATTTTACTTTATTTGAAAATTGTCAGCACAGAAAGTTAAAAAAATCATTTTTTTGCCAAAATTCATGTCTTTTTTGATGAATATAATAAAAAGTAAAAATCGCAGGAGCAATCAAATAGCACCAAAAGAAAGCTTTATTAGTGACAAGAAAAGGAGCCAAAATTCATTTAGGTGGTAGGTTGTATGAGCGAGCAATAAACCGTGAAAGCTGCAGTGGTCTGAGTGGAAAAAAAGTGCCTGGTCCTTAAGGGTTAGAAAGACTGTAGTCCTCAAGTGGTTAAAGTGAATGGGAACCGCATTCCGGCTCCTCTCCTGGTCTCCTCGTTCTGGTGCTGGCTCGCCCGGTAGCAGTATTTGACTAAATTAGTCAAATTCTGCTTTACCCGGCCGAAGGAGGCTTCAGAAGTCTTCAGGGAGCCCGAGTGCTCCTGAAGAAGGGCGGCCCTGTACTGCGCCTGCGCATGCACGCTCTCTTGCACGCTCACGCCTGTGCAGTATGGAGCCCGCACGTCTTCTGAAGGACACGGCTCCCGAAAACTTCCAAATACCCTTTCAGTGGGGGATTAAAACGGGAGAGCCAGCACAGGATAGAGAGCACCGAGAGAGGAGAGGGAAGGCTCTATACGACCCAGAGCCTTCCCTCTCCTTAGGTAAGTATTTGCTTCATTTTTTTAAAATGCGGTTCCCATTCACTTTAAATATCAGTAACCCGTTACACAGACCGGTCTGGCAGGTGTGCTCCTGTGTAGAAGTGCAGGGTAATGTAATGGCAGCATGCAGTGGTGCAGTGCAGCTTAAAAGGCCTTTGTGTCATTTCTTTGCTAACCCGAGCTTCAGCTGCTCGGTGCTTACAGCAGAGAGATCTTTGTGATATTGTTTCTTTAAACCCACATCCTCTCCTGAGTCTACCTCATCCTATTGCATATTCTGTCCATGTCCTGTGACGGGCAGAGAAGCAGGCTGAGCGCACAGAACAGACTTACAGATCAGCATAAGACCTGTTGAGCATCGAGGCGTCAGAGTCTGCAGGAGTGACGCGATGCTTCCGGTCTCCACAGCTAGGAGTGGGTCCCAGTGACGTACGCGGGGAAGGTGATCACACTGTTCCGGTCCCAGGCATCCTGCTCTTACTGGCCACCGCAGTGCTAGAATGCAGCCATCATTTTGCATCCCTCTATGCCACGCATCCTACATAGGCTAGACATGCCCCTAATGGTCTTGTTTATGGGAAATTATCTCTGCTGCGTTTGTTCTGCGCAGAACCATCACATTTCCTATAAAGCCCTCCAGGCTGCATATCGGAGACATGCAAATCACTTCCAAGAGATGTGTGCGGAGCACAATGTGAGCTGGGCCAGGCTTGTTTGCCTTGAATTGCTTGTTACGCTCTATGCTAGAGTGGGGAATTGGGAATAGAAAGCCGCCGTGTTCAGATTTATGCATCTTGACATGCACGCTGCTATTGGAGCGGGGCTGGGACACATTTTAGTCTCTTTAAATGACCCACGGTATCGAAAATTAATGGGGAAAAAAAAGGAATTGGACTCCCTGTAGACTTTTACCTTCCGTACATGCTTAATAGAACATAGTTTCCTGGGGCGCTGTGCTGTTGTGCCCAGCATAGTTTTTCTCTTAATTGTAATGGAGAGACTTCAATGCATTTAGTGGATTTTATTCTCCAGGTAACTCCCTGCTAAAGGTTATATAACGGCACTGCCACGGGAGCTTTCAACACGCGTTTCATAATTAAAGAGTTCAGTGAACATGGTCTTTGTCTAAACTAGCCACAGAACATCACAGCAATGCGTGTAGTCGGCAAGCCGAGAGTCTGCAGTGTCAAAGTGTTTGTTAACATTCCTCACTTGATACAATTAAATACAATATAGCATTCTCTCCATTTCGGATGCTCCAGCTTTCCCAGCAGGGGAGCTTTGACGTCCTGTGTTTAACCCTTTGAATGCTGTTCTAGTTGAAAAAAAAATGGTGGTAGTATATAATATCGTGTAAATTAATGTTTTAGAGCAAAGAAGAAATACTGGGGTTCATTTCGCTTTAGGACAAAGTTAGACTTTAAAAAAAAAAAGTAAGTTACATAAACTCCCCAGGACTTTGACTGCTCCTTGTTGTCAGGTGTGGACTGGGGAACAGAAGTAGACCTGAGGTAGGAATGTGGGTATTGACAGACTAGAATATTTAGGGCTGAAGTTCCTGGATTAGCCATAGTATAAAATGATGCCTTATGGGTGAACTTTGCTAATTCTTTTCATTACAGTAATATACTTTATTATTTTTAGTAGGAGGCTTTTGGGTTCCTTTAGGCCCACTACAGTAAATCCTAGTGGTTGTAGTTTTCCATCATGCTACTTTGCATCCTGTGGGGACTTAGATCTGAGGAAGGACATGAATGGTCTCATTCAAAGTAAAAAATAAAAAAAACTTTATAGGAACACAAAACTCCAGCATGCAACTCATTTTGCTGGAACAACCACCTGCTTCCTCAGGAAATATAGGTTGGTGTCTCTGGGATCGAGTGAGTTCACCGCTACCTCCTTTTACTGTTTTTAACACATTTTATACTTCTTGGTGCCTCTGTTCTTTTGCTTATATTAAAATCATAGATCTTGTTCCTGTGCAATGCCCTATCCAAAATCATTAACTGGAGTCCTTTTAGTATTACAATACTTAACTCTGTAACAACATTTTCAGCCTTAATTCTGCTATCCTATAAGTTCCTATACTTATTCTAATGTGGTCTGTCTTACTGCAGCCTTTCCTAGTTGCACAGTGGCTGTAATATCTCTGTTATATAATCTAATCTAATCTTCTTTGTTGGCTCAGGCAGGAATGCGCTGCTCTGCTGTGATAGGGAGAAGTTATACACACTCTCTCTACACCCCCTGCAGGCTCTGTATGAGTCACAGACTGAGCTTCTCTCAGCCCATCACATGCTGGTTAGCAGCCATGTTTTTTGTTTGTAAACACTGCCTAAAACTGGCAATTACAAGCCAGGATCTCTGCAGGGAGTGGCAGAAACATCAAAGAGGGGGCCCAGGAGAACATAATGAATAGAATGGTATGCTTTTTATTGTAAGAATTTTAGAGTACAGATTCTCTTTAAGCACTGTGTTGCCATCCCTGGCACAGCTTCCATATGTTTTGAGCAGCATCAGAGGAATAAAAATTCTTCAACTCTTAGATCTTCTGTGTGACAGTGTCGTATAAATCTCACAACCAGTTTATCTGTGAATTTGCCTTTGCTGGCTCTAGTGGATCTTCACATAGGAACTTTAAGAGAGAACAGTTTGGGCAGAAAGGAGGGGGAGAGAAGCAGAAATAGTACAGGAGTGGGCGGAGGGAGGAGAACGTGTTATAAGCAGGAGGTGGGGTCCTTGCAACACTGATCAATGCACAGTCACAGTTCTTTTAATCGCTGCCGGCTCTATGCATTGTCGACTAGGCTATTCAGGTGTTGCTGAACTACAGTCCCTATCATTTGCTGCTAGCATTGTTAAGTCCTCACATTGTCTGGGGCTGCATTCACGTTCCTTACAGAACTTCTTTGTGATATAGAATCCCGAATCCTTTTATTCCGACTGTAAATAAATGTGCCGTAGCCATCCAGCCTAAGTGAGAAGCAGCATATATTAAAGATGTGAACTGTAAATTAAACCACTTGTCAGTTTGATATATTTTTCTTGCAAGGAGGAAGTAGTGAATACTCAGTACGGGGTCCTAAGAACGGTCTGCTTCCCATCCCCGGCGGCTACACTGCGCTGACGTCATTCGCAGAGAAAAAAATAATGGAGGCCCCAGTGTAATGATGGCAGCGAGGGTCTTCATTTACATATACATATATGTGTGTGTGTGTGTGTATATATTTATTAGAGAGAGAGAGCCAGATAGATATATATACATATAGAGAGAGAGACGGATATATATATATATATATATATATATATATATGTGTATGTATATATAAAGCAGCACTGTAGGTAAAAATAGACGTCATCTTCCTGCAGCGAATTACTGAGGTTTGTGAAGATTAATGGGGGACTGTGGAGAACATAAGTAACTCTGCACACCTGCACCGAAATGTATTTTAAGATTGTAGGAGTTTGTAACTCACATTACACCTTAGCCAAGGCTACAGGGTATTAGTGTAAATTGGGCCCAGTGTTTCCATCCTGAATGGTTTCTTTCATTGGTTTTGATTGACAGTGAAAGTTGCTTATGAATATAATATTTCAATTTCCTTAAAGAGACTCCGTAACAAAAATTGCATCCTGTTTTTTATCATCCTACAAGTTCCAAAAGCTATTCTAATGTGTTCTGGCTTACTGCAGCACGTTCTACTATCACCATCTCTGTAATAAATCAACTTATCTCTCTCTTGTCAGACTTGTCAGCCTGTGTCTGGAAGGCTGCCAAGTTCTTCAGTGTTGTGGTTCTGCTATGAACTCCCCCTTTCAGGCCCCTCTCTGCACACTGCCTGTGTGATATTTAGATTAGTGCAGCTGCTCTCTGCTCTCGTATCTTTTACAAGCTGGATAAAGTGTCCTCTGAGCTGGCTGGGCTTTCACATACTGAAGAATTACAGACACAGGCAGAGCTGTCTGCAGGAAGAAAAGAGCAGCCTGAAATTTCAGTGCATGAGAACTGCAAGGGGAAAGAAACACACAAATGATCTCTTGAGATTCAAAAGGAAGGGTGTATACAGCCTGCTTGTGTATGGATGTATTTTGTATGTGTGGACATACTGTACATCAACCTACTTCCTGTTTTGGTGGCCATTTTGTTTGTTTATAAACAAACTTTTTAAAACTGTTTTCAACCACTTTTAATGCGGCGGGGAGCGGCAAAATTGTGACAGAGGGTAATAGATGTCCCCTAACGCACTGGTATGTTTACTTTAGTGCTATTTTAACAATACAGATTTTCTTTAAATGCATTTTGATAGAATTAGTGTCCATTAGTAGGGTTATTCCTCCATTAGTAGGTGTATTCCTCCGTGAGTAGGTGTATTCCTTCATGAGTAGGTGTATATCTTCATGAGTAGGTGTACATCTCCGTGAGTAGGTGTATTTCTCCGTGAGTAGGTGTATTTCTCCGTGAGTAGGTGTATTTCTCCGTGAGTAGGTGTATTCCTCCGTGAGTAGGTGTATTCCTCCGTGAGTAGGTGTATTCCTCCGTGAGTAGGTGTATTCCTCCGTGAGTAGGTGTACATCTCCGTGAGTAGGTGTATTCATCCGTGAGTAGGTGTATTCCTCCGTGAGTTGGTGTATTCCTCCGTGAGTTGGTGTATTCCTCCGTGAGTAGGTGTATTCATCCGTGAGCAGGTGTATTCCTCCGTGAGTTGGTGTATTCCTCCGTGAGTAGGTGTATTCCTCTGTGAGTAGGTGTATTCCTCCGTGAGTAGGTGTATTCCTCCGTGAGTTGGTGTATTTCTCCGTGAGTAGGTGTATTTCTCCGTGAGTAGGTGCATTCCTCCGTGAGTAGGTGTATTCCTCCGTGAGTAGGTGTATTCCTCCGTGAGTAGGTGTATTCCTCCGTGAGTAGGTGTATTCCTCCGTGAGTAGGTGTATTCCTCCGTGAGTAGGTGTATTCCTCCGTGAGTAGGTGTATTCCTCCGTGAGTTGGTGTATTCCTCCGTGAGTAGGTGTATTCCTCCGTGAGTGGGTGTGTTCCTCCGTGAGTAGGTGTATTCCTCCGTGAGTTGGTGTATTCCTCCGTGAGTTGGTGTATTCCTCCGTGAGTTGGTGTATTCCTCCGTGAGTTGGTGTATTCCTCCGTGAGTTGGTGTATTCCTCCGTGAGTTGGTGTATTCCTCCGTGAGTTGGTGTATTCCTCCGTGAGTAGGTGTATTCCTCCGTGAGTAGGTGTATTCCTCCGTGAGTAGGTGTATTCCTCCGTGAGTGGGTAGGTGTATTACTCCTTGAGTAGGTAGGTGTATTACTCCTTGAGTAGGTAGGTGTATTCCTCCGTGAGTAGGTATATTCCTCGGGAGCGGATCAGTCAAAAACAGTCTTATCAGTCTGCTGACAGTCTGTACTCACGTACTACTGTCGGCAGGCCTGAGCAATCCTCCTGCGCGGCTTACCCCGTGTCCAGCACGGGGTTACCGCTAAGGAGGTTAAAGACAGAAGCGTTAACTTTAGGTTTGCCTGAGGTAAAATGTTTCCTGAATACAGCATGCCTCATCACAATGGTGATAACTCTAGAAACAGCTCAGAAACATTATTAAAGACAGGAGACAAGCTTAGTGAATTGAGGCCATTGTGAGGTGGTCATGAAGCTTAAAGAGAACCCGAGCTGGGTTTGAAGAATGCTATTAGGACACAGAGGCTGGTCTGCATACTATCACCTGCCTCTGTCTGTACTGTATCCCCCCAGGCCCCCCCTGCGCTGTATTGTCACCCATAAAAAAACCGCCATGCTAGCAACACGCTCCTTGTCGCTAGCTGGCTGTTTACCTTTGTGCTGCCTGTCACCGCCGCTCCAGGAGGCAGGGGAGCGGCAGTGACCTGCAGCACAAAGGTAAACAGCCAGCTAGTGACAAGGTGCGTGTCACTAGCCTGGCTTTTTTTTATGGGCGACAGCACAGTGGAGAGGGGCCGGGGGGACATGGTACGGACACCGAGGCTGGTGATAGTATGCAGAACCAGCCTGTGTCCTAATAGCATTCTTCAAACCCACCTCTGGTTCTCTTTAAATCTACTGGTCTGCTGTGTCAGGTGTGGCCTAAATGTGTTCATGACATTCCCATTTTAACTTTTACAGTGTTGATGTTATTATTACTTTGTAAGGGTCAACTGGATAACATACTCATGTATTTGATGTGGGATTTGAGCCTTTTACCAGGGTTTGAATCCCGGCTCAAGCCAGTATATAAAACAGTATGGAGTCTTTGGGCAAGGCTCCGTAATGATCCTGGTCACCCCCAGAGCGCACCCTAAGTGGCTGCAGCCCTGAAGTGCTTTAATTCTGCAAGGAGAAAAGTGCGATATAAATGTTCTGTGTCTTGTATTTATATAATGTTGACATATTGTACTTTACTAAGTATGTATAGTCATTCCATTAACTTCCCCACAGAAAAGTTCACACTCGAATCTCTTCCATAGTCACAGTCTAACCTCTCCAAATTAGGTTAAGTCCAATTTTGGAGGGAACCATTTAGTTAATCTATGTTTGCATAGGTTTTCTAGAGGGAACCAATGCAAACATGGGGATAACATGCCAACAACACGAGGATGTGTGCATCACCAAGTGAAACCTGACTCATCTTGGCTGCAAACTGTGCCTGATCGGCTCAATTAAGAGGCACAGCTTGTGTAAATTTGCTTTTGCTTGCCAGAATATATTGGGTCTTAAAGAGGAACTCCAGTGAAAGTAATGTAATAAAAAAGTGCTTCATTTTTACATTAATTATATATAAATGATTGTCAGTGTTTCCCCATTGTAAAATATTTTAAATCCCTTATTTACATTCTGACATTTATCACATGGCGACATTTTTACTGCTGGCAGGTAATTTAGCTGCTGCTTGCTTTTTTGGCAGTTGGAAACAGCTGTAAAAAAAAACTATTTCCCACAATGCAACAAGGTTCACAGATCGGAAACTGCCAGGAGTATCATGGTCTTCAGAGTTTCTTGTGGGAGGGGTTTCACCACAATATCAGCCATACAGTGCCCCCTGATGGTCTGTTTGTGAAAAGGAATAGATTTATCATGGAAAAGGGGGTATCAGCTACTGATTGAGATGAAGTTCAATTCTTGGTCACGGTTTCTCCTTTAACCTAACTGTACCACAAAATATTGCCCTGTAAGCATTAGTCTGCACAAAACATTAAGATTTCAGCAAAACGCTCGAACGCTAGTGTTTTTGAAAGCGCTAGTGTAATGAAACTCTATGGGCCCGTTCTTACTTGGGCGATTTGCGCAAACACGTAGCCTGCACCATTTTTTAGGCGATTTCCCAGCGATCGCGTTTCAGTACTATATAAGTGCCAAACGCGATCGCGGAGAAATCGCTGCACTGTCCAGTGATTTTTCCGTGTGAAATCGTGGAAAAATCACTCCTGCAAAACGTAGACAAAAACTGCTTCTAAGTGTGAATGGGGCCTAACAGGGGTGCTGCGGGTAGGCCCCCCATGCCCCCACGGGGATAACATACAAACTATATGCAGTTGGTGTTCTGGCCCAGATTTGAAACACAGACCCTGGCTCTAATAGGTGAGTGTGCTATCCGCTATGCCCCTATCCCACCTGTAATATACAAAGAGAACACTGCTTAGCTGCTTGTGTATACATTATTAATCCAGTGGATAAATAGATCTTTTTCACAGACATTTTGGTGACTGCTTTTAACACTAAATCATTACCTCTAATGATAGATTCTGTCAACCAATAATTGGCTTCTGTGATCTGAACATAGGCATGCACACGTCAGTTTTTTTAAATGAGATATTAACGAATGGACTGTATTCTGTATTGAGCATCTTCAGGTTGTATTTAGCATTGTTCTCCTCTAGAAAGTTCTCTTCCACTTTCTTGTGTTTTCACTGAGATTTTACCATCGATTGCAGGAGAATCCTGTTCTGTTAGGTGCTGCTAATTACATTAACTGCAGGGTAATTAAAAAAGAGCGGGTTGTAAATTTCGTTTGATGTAATTACCGTGATGTATACAGTGACTTTAGCTTCTTTGTGTTTCGAATTTCTTAATTAAGCCCAGGTCCCTATGGGAAAACTGAATTCCGATGGCCACAGGCAAAGCTCCATTCTTTCAAATGCTAGTCTTTTGATAACTGATTGTCATAAATAATGCTGGGTCATGTCTGGCAGCATCTACTGCTCGTTATCTGTCATTTGTGTACCCCAATGGCAGCAGTTTTGTTTCTCATTCTTTGCTGTCTCTCAAAGAAGCCACATGTGATGAAAACAATCATGGAACTTTAAATGTCAAATTATGCTAGAAAAACCATTTAAAGCGGAGCTGCAGTCATCATGTATGCTGCTTTTAAAATAAGACACTATGCACTTCCTGGAGCGTACACTAGACTGCACTGCAACAACAATGCTTGTTTAGAAGCAAAAATTTGCTTTCGATGTAGTCACATGATTATGCCTACAGTAAGTTGCTGGAAGAGAAATCCAATATGAACAGGGAAGGAATTCTTGTATGAATCAAGGTTGGTAGCTTCCTGTCTGTACCACCATGGGAAAATGAAAATATGACATTTGCTTTTGCATTGCTTCATATGGTTTGTGGCAGGGTATTCATTTTGGATGCTGTTCATGTGGTCACTTTCTTCTATTTTAACCCTCCTGGCGGTCTATTAGAAACCGCCAGGGGGCAGCGCAGCTCTATTTTTAATTTTTTTTTTAAATCATGTAGCGAGCCTAGGGCTCGCTACATGATAGCCGCTGTACAGCGGCATCCCCCCACTCGCTTCGATCGCCTCCGGCGATCTTTGATCAGGAAATCTTGTGGGGTGGGATGACGTCACAGACGTCAGGGACGTCGTGACGTCTAAGGGAGTCCCGATCCACCCCTCAACGCTGCCTGGCACTGATTGGCCAGGCAACGCACGGGGGGGGGGGGGGGGGGGCACGGCGCGGCGATCTTGTGCGGAGCGGCGGCTATCAGAATGGACACGCAGCTAGCAAAGTGCTAGCTGCGTGTTGCAAAAAAAAAAAAAAATGATGCAAATCGGCCCAGCAGGGCATGAGAAATCCTCCTGCGCGGCATAGCCCGAGCTCAGTTCGGGCTTACCGCCAGGAAGGTTAATATGATGTTTAAGGCTAGGTGGTCAGTTGAGTGTAGTCAGTAGTCAGTTGAGCGTGAACTGCAGTGGAGGCTGGACATAGTCTTGAATGCAAAGCCTGCATACTGTGAGTTAGAACAATGCGATCAGTTACAACTCAGCACTGTGTACAGCCCCATAGAGTTGTGTGGGCAGTGAGCTGATATGCAAATTCGTTCGACAACACAACTGAACACTGTGAACTAGGGCTAATTCTACTGAAACTCATAACTTCAGCTTATCCCATCTTCAAGGCCGACTCGATTGGTCCTTGATGATGGAATTGGCCTGTGTGTCATTCCATGAATACATGTAGCAAGTAAACTGCATGAATGAAATACAGCCTGCTTCCCCACAAAGATAAGACTGAGATTGAAAATGTATTTCCGTGTTCCATATAGTCACAAGTGGGACTGATCATTGAGATGCAAATTCTTCAGAAATTATGCAAATATTTATGCAAATGTATGCAGTTTGAAAATGGACCAATCAATTTAAACCCAGGTTTAAATTGATTGGTCTGTTTCCAAGCTGCACATATTTGCATAAAAATTTGCATAAGTTTGCATCAACTTGGAAGAATTTGCATATATGTGATCATCCCTAGTCACAAGGGATGCTCTTGTAGCGGTTTATTTTTCTTAGAAGTACTGGGGTCTAAAGTCCGTAGAGAGTCTGGAGTTTAAAGAGGAACTTTAACCCATGATTGAACCTCATTCCATTCAGAAGCCGATATTCCCTTTCCATAAGATATATATATTGACTTTTTAGACAATGCTGTTGCGGTAGTGGTTGCTGTCTGTATTTTTTCCTTGTCTACCAGCAGTAAAGATGGTGATCTGCAGACTCACTGGCCTCAATTCACTAAGCAGTTTAGACTACTGATGGTTTTTAGTCTACTGATGGTTTGGTCAGTTGCATCAAAGGGGAATTCACTATTACCAAATGTTTTAGACCTGGTCTAAACCATTTGGTAATTAGGTGGGTAAAGCAGGGGAAATGATCAAAAGATGCAATTCACAAACAAGTAGCTATGACTGACATTCTTCTCCTCTGATGAGCTCTCCTCTGCATACAATTAAACTCCTGCATAATAAATTCAAAAGGTTCCATCCTCACATCTAAAATATCTCAGAGAATTACTTTACTGAGAAGAAATCAGCTGGTCTAATCTCTGTCAGAAAAAGTGGGCGTGGTTACTCCTTGTTTGCCTTTGTGAATTGTCATTACTGAATGTTAGATCAGGTCTAAAACCGGTCTAAAACATTACACCAAACCATCAGTAGACTAAAAACCATCTGTAGACTAGTCTAAACTGCTTAGTGAATTGAGGCCACTGTAAATCAAACATAAACAAATTAGACAGCGAATATAAATCATTTTGATCTATCTATTTTTTACCTTTTCACTTTGCAATAATATATTGATGTATTATTTCCCCATACTACTATGTTATAGTTAAGTTCCTCTTTAATTTGGGATTGTTGGTGCAGAGCTGATGTCACGGGTCATGGTGTAACTGTCATTAACATTTAGGGCCCCTTTCCACTTGTGCGGTGCGAATCGCCGCGGTAATCATTCACATCCAGATGCGAATTTCACATGCGGGTGCATGCGAATTTTCATGCGAATTCGCATGGATGACGATGTATGCGAATTTAACCATGGCAGTGCTGGTGTGATTTTCCATGGTTTCTATGCAAATTTGCATGAAAATGTGCATGAATATTTGCATATCCAAACCGCATGCGAATTTCCTATTAAATACATTGTATGCGAATTCTGATGGCTCTGCCGTGCAAATTTTTTCTGCACAGAAAAACGCAAAGGAATCCTGACAAGTGGAAACAGTCCCATTCACTTGTATTGTCTATGCGAATTCACATGCGAAAAATGCATGCGAATTCACGATAGTGGAAATGGGCCCTTATAGCCCTTGGAAGGGAGGGCCAGCCCTGTCACCTAGCTGACCCAATATATATCCCATATAAATCAGCCATTCGTTTTCCTCTCTGATAACTTAGGCCCAGTATACAGCGCATGTAGTTTATCAATGGATTGGTTGAGGAAACATCAGTTGCCAGATGCATTCTCCCAGCTGATAAATGAACTCGCATTGGGAGGCATCTGCATTCCTATTTGTGAATGACTCAGCATTCTAGGTGACAAACACACTACTGGTCTGTATTCAGGAAGAACGGATTACTGGATAAAAGAAGAAAATCATTAAAGTCTCTTTCCAGCCTAGATTTGTATTTAAAGTCTCCCGCTATCCGCCTCCTAGTACTTAGCTAGAATAATATTTTATACAAATTTGCAGACACCTACATGGTAAGATTTTTAGTACCGACCTTTGACCACCATTGCGGAGTTCTCCTTCTCCTACCTAGACCTAGTAGCTAGTGGAGCAGCAATGCCTTCTGGGAAGAGAGGTGTGGCCGAGCTAGCACTCACCACTAGAAAAAAGCAATGAGATGCAAATAATTGCACTTTGCTTTCAGATTTCATGATCTGCACAAGCGCCCGGCACAGGCAGTGGAAAGGCAGCATTTTTTTGCTGCAAAATAACTCCACTGCATGTCAAACGCCGACATGAGTGGGGTTACAATCACAGCAGTAACATTGCAGCCCGACAGTGGTCATGGCCAGCAGATGGGATGCTGAACTGCCTGACAAACGCACAGTTCAGCCATCCATCTGAAAGAGGCCTTTAGAATGAGATGGCAGCGCTCTGGCTTTGCTATTGTATCTATTGTATCTTTATTTATTAGTGAAGGTTACAGTGAGTGTTTGCCACATCTTAGCACTGTGAAGTTCTGTGTATCTGCTTGTCTGTGTCACATGCGTTAGATCCAAGATCTCTCGAGTTATGTGTCATTCGGAGCATTTACACCTTATGACCCGCAGGGTCTGTACTTCTGCAGCTAAACAGCAGGTCGCACACAACAGACCTTGGTAGAGGTGTTGCACTTCATAATAACCTTTCTTGTGACCGTGATTTTTTCTAACTCCTGGCATCTGTACAGCCACAATACTGCATCAACCTGCATCTGGTTCACAGGAAATAAACAGCCCAGTAAACCGCTCAGGCTGCAGCGTTTTACAACATTAATCTGGCAATGGGTCTACTGAACACAGAAGGGTCACACGTAAAGACACAGATGATGTACACTTTATTAACACTGGTTTAGTGCTATGCCGTCACTGGGAGAAAGCCTCCCTCTCTCCAGCTGAATAATTTACTAAGTGCTGTGTTACAGCTAAATGAGACACGCAAGGTTTGTGACCTCAGAGGGATGAGGAGTAGAAGCGCCGCACGGTACATCAGTGTGCAGCCAGCTATTAATCAACCTTTCCTCTATCCCTGTGTCTCTTTTCCTGCCTGACCCCCTTATTGTACCACTCCCACCTGCACACCATTAAGACTTTCACGCCATATGTAAAATAAACACATATATGAGGGCGTAGGACAGAAAGGTATATTTTCTTATTTGGTTGGCAGCCACGGGCCATCCATGACGCCACCTGACGCCTCTTCCTCAGACGGCATCAGTGTCGGGGCGGTATACCACCCCTATCCCTCCCTCTTCTAGGGTCCCACTCCGGTGCTTTCCTCCCCCTCCATGCAGAACAGCAGCAGCAGTGTAAAGGCACTTATGTCCAGCCGCTGGTGTGTCTCCCCTGTGATGTGCCTGCAGCCGCTGGGTCTCCGCTGTGATGTACCTGAAGCTGCTGGGTCTCCCTGTGATCTGCCCTGGGTCCCCCTCTAGTGCTCCCCCCTCCATGCCGAATAGCAGCGGCAGTGTAAAGGCACTTATGTCCAGCCGCTGGTGTGTCTCCCCTGTGATGTGCCGGCAGCCGCTGGGTCTCCCTGTGATCTGCCCTCTGTAGCTGCCTCTTGTCTACTTCCGGTTTCTGCTGCATCGGAGGGCAGAGGGCATCTACAGAGGGCAGATCACAGGGAAACCCAGCGGCTGCAGGCACATCACAGGGGAGACACACCAGCGGCTGGACATAAGTGCCTTTACACTGCCGCTGCTGTTCTGCATGGAGGGGGAGGAGAGCACCAGAGGGGGATCCAGGGCAGATCACAGGGGAGACCCAGCGGCTGCAGGCACATCACAGGGGAGACCTGCCATCGGCTGGACATAAGTGCCTTTACACTGCCGCTGCTGTTGTCCATGGAGGGGGGAGGAGAGCACCGGAGGGGGACCTGAGGAGAGAAATCGGGCCCACCTCCGGCTAACAGCTGCCCCTCTTCCTCTAGTGCGTGCTGTGCGATTTGGAGGGAGGGGCACATCTTCAAGTTTGTGTCAGGCAACAAAAAGTCTAAAAGTGGCCCTGTTGGTGGGGGTATTTATTTTTCTTTGTTATTATTCCTATTGGACTTAGTAGAAACTTTGTTTATATACAATCTCTTGTGAATATAAAATATTTTGGTGTTCCCTGACTAATTTGGTCGCTGACATTAGCCGGAGCCCAATTTTCGATAAAAACAGGCTTATTGGGATGTTGGCAATAGCTGTAACCTGAATTCAGTAGGGGAATAGATTACAGCAAGGGGAAGAATAAAGCTAGTTCAGGGTGAGCCATCTATCAGCTTCACCCTGTGCCCAAATTTACCTGCGCTGGTTTTGACTTGTTTCAGATATTCCACTAGCTATAAAGAGGTTTTACACTGGACAGGGTAACAGCACGTCACAGTGATATTGGAGTAACACTTAAAGGACAACTGTAATGAGAGGTGTATGGAGGCTGCCATATTTATTTCCATTTAAGCAATACCAGTTTCCTGGCTGTCCTGCTGATCCTCTGCCTCTAATACTTTTAGCCATAGACCCTGAACAAGCATGCAGCAGATCAGATATTTCTGACATTATTGCCAGATCTGACAAGATTAGCTGCATGCTTGTTTCTGGTGTGATTCAGACAGGGCTGCCAGGCAACTGGTATTATTTAAAAGGAAAAATTGCAGGTGTCCTTTAAAGTTTTCCTGTTCTCTTTATTATATTTCTAATCAAAATCTTGCATGATTAAGTTAGTGTAATAATTCATTATTCTCATTTTAAATTTTCATGCCTTACTCGAGTACATTTTTAAAGTTGCAGTTTGTTTTACTTAGACGCAGAGACATGTTAAACTCTATCACAAAAGGCAGCTGAGCTTCATACTTTTGGTTTGTTGAGACTATCTGTTTCATGCAGCCACAGATGAGCAGAAACCAGTTTCTTTGGCTTCGTGCATTTTTGTGGTAAGATTTAGTCATGGTAGAATTTAAGCTTTTGGTGATTCACTTTTTTTTAATGTATAAGTTAGGAAATCTTCACAGCTGGGGTTATCCTGGAAATGCCTCATTTTCTTCCTGCTGCTTGACATGTGTTTGGCTTTCAGCTGTTCAGGGAACTTGTGGACTCCCTCTGTGCTTGTGGGGGGCAGAATGTAGATCTGTGTACAAGAGGTGCTGTCTGGACCTGAAAGGAAAGGTTTTTTGTTATGTTGAGTATTTATTGTACAAATGTGAATCTGAAGTTGCTATACTTGTAATAACTGCACACAGTGTTGTCACGGTGACAGTGTACAGTATCTGTCTCAGGTTCATTGCATGCATTTTTCATTGTTGTTCTTTAACTATTGATTTTCACCGAATGATTTCTTATCCGTTAACAATAGTTTGAGGGATGCAAACCAAAGTGGTTCGAGTTAACAGTTTTTGTGGACTTCAAGCATGCTCATTCACCGCAATACATGGGCGCCTGACTAGTATGCATGGCATCTGTGGCATCCAACCTGCAGTATCCAGTAGCTTTGCCCAGGGGTCATAGATCACTCTGTTGTCAGATGCAGCCCATAAATGCAGGTTAGGGGAAAAACAAAATAATGTGCCCTGTAGTTGCCTGGAGTTGGGGAGACAAATGAAGAGTTGAAGAACCACAACCCTGGAAAAGGGTCCTTCTAGGGTTTCAGATTATGATGGTGCTGATGGGCTTTGAAGAACTCCCACCATCACCGCCATTGTGTTTTGAATCTCTTGGCAACACTGCTGGCAAGGTTTCCCTATTGTTATCTTCAGCCCTATTCAAGCCCACTGTATTTCCTACTGTACTTCCTTTGCTACAACAGTGGAATCCCCTCTCTCTGTCTACTATTCTTGTTTAGTTTTTCTGATTTAACAATTGACCAAAATCCCACACTAGGAATGAAACACATTTACTATTACCATTGGTGGTTTGCTCTGGTGGGTACGTCAAACAACTTGTGAGTTCATGTGATTCGTTAGAATTGAATTCTTTTAAACCAAGCATTGCCCCATTCTAAATATTGTCACAATGGGGGCAGATTTGTTTGCTTACTACATGTTGTTGCATTCTAATTAATTGTGCTAAGGTTATGCCACTTCATTATGTTTCTGTCTTCATCAAACCTTCTCTATATCTCTGAGCTTTTTCCCTGAGATTTCCTTCAGAAGCCCTAATGTCTCATCTTATACACAGAATGCATTTTCAACACCTAGCAAAACTGAGAAAGTTCTAAAAGTAGTTGAGCAATCTCAAATCTAAAATCAAATTAAAGTCAAATTTCCCCCTTTGCTCCAGCAGACTAACCGCACCGTAAGTACATCTCGTGATAAAGAACTGTTTGATATAAGGTAACTAAAAGTGTGAGGGTGCAATACATCAGGTGACTCGGCAGCCGAACGACCATGAAAGTTGGTGCCGCCACAAGCATGCCCGCCTTGACGGATGCAGTCAGTTTGAGGCAGAAGTTGCCCGGCTGTATTGATTGGACATGCTGGGAAATCGTGGGCCGACGTGCTCAATCTGGTGCGCAGCGGTAACGGGATGAGTGACCAACACGATGGAACCTCCGGCGCTGCCCCTCCCCTAATGCAAATGTGCCCTCCTGCCTGTACATTTATACTTTACCTGTCCGCTGTTGCCCGCCACTATGCTCATTCATCTTCCGCTGCCTCCATTTGTGCCGCATATGTTGCCGGGGTATAGCACCAGCAGCGTGTGAGGCCCAATTGCAAAAGTAAAAGATGGATGGGCACAGTGGCGGGTGACAGCGGACAGGTAAAGTATAAATGCACGGGCAGTGGGGCACATATACATTAGGGGGCAATGACGGAGGCGGCGGATGCTGTATCATGAGGCCGATTCCCAATAGATTTCATGCTGAAACTGATTGCAGTGTATGGGCAGCCCACAAATCTCTCTGATCAAATCTCTCTCTCTGATCATATTCAATCAGAGAGAGATCCATCTCTTAAGGTGCGTACACACGCTGTACTTTTTTTTTTTTTTTTTTCAAACGAGGGGTCCGTCAGACCCTCCCGCGGGGTGGTCGTTCTGCCGACAGTTGCACGTGAGTACAAGCTGTCGGCAGACTGATGTTTTTGAGTGATCCCCGAGCAGATCAGTCAAAAACAGTCTGATCAGTCTGCCGACAACTTGTACGCACGTGCAACTGCCCGCGGGAGGGTCTGACAGACCCGTCGTTGGAAAAAGTACGCCGTGTGTACGTGCCTTTCAGCCCCATATACACGCTCAACAGCCGTCTTTTATGCAGCACAATTGTTGAACAACTTTTGTTGTAAAACAAGTTGAAACCGCTAAAAAAACCTCTTGCTATTGTTCAAAAAGCTGATAAGACTGATAAGAAGTCAATCCAACTTGACTTCTTAGTTTTATCAGCTTTTTGATCAATAGCAAAAGACTTTATTTATTTATTTATTTTTAAGCAGTTTCAACAGTTTCATAACAAAAGTTGTTCAACAATTGTGCTTTATAAAAGACGGCTGTTGAGCGTGTGTATGGAGTCTATTCACTTTTAATACAATACTTCACTTTGCTGAACTATCAGTTATTTTGTTACTGTACAACTGCTACCCAGATTGTTCTTTTATCACTAATTGTAGTAGATAAGACTAAGTAATCACCATAACAGAATTGTTCTGGGCTAGATGAAGTGACTGAAAGCAAGAGAGACTACCGTATCATTACCTCGCTAAATAGCTTTTTGAATAAACTTGATAATATAACATACCCATGCAATGACTTCTTCCTGCACTGCTGTAGCAGTGTGAGCTTGAAGGCAAGCACAGTAAAAAAACAGCGCAGGAGATTTGGGCGCAGCCGGCGCCACAATAGGCTGTAATAGGAATTACAGCTATAGCAGCGCTCATTGAATAATTTGGGCGCCGCCAGACGACGGAACCCAAATTACTGTTAAAACACTGTAATTTGGACGCCAGCAATAGCTGGAAGCCGAATTACACCCCTACTATCCATGGTGGCCTGGAGGGGGAATAGTAATGAACGCCGCCAGGAGTTGTGCAAGAGCGGGGTAAGCCATTTACCAGCTTTACTCTCCCAGTGGTCGATTCAGATGTACTCGCTTGAGGGACCTGTGTGTTTGTTTTCAAATTTATTTATTTTTTTACACAGATGAGGTTACATTGGGACAAAAGCAAGTACAACTTGTATATGGGCAATAAAGAGAAAGGAAACCAGAACCACAACTGTAATCTTAGGATAGCCTATTTGAGTCTGTTTTCTGTTTATTAGCAGTTGAAAATGTATTTTATTGCTAGGTTGTCGAAACACCTCCTGTGAGAAACCTCAGGAGAAAAGTTCATTGAATCAGGGCCTATGTGTATGTGTAATGCTGGGCATACACGGCTCGATTTTGCTGCTACATTCTCCCGATCGATTCGCCGCTTGATCCCGCAGTCAATTCTCTTATCTTCCGCTCGTTTTTATTATCTTTTTCCATTCACTTCAATCCGGAATCGAGCAGTGAGATGATCGGGCGGGAGATCGGACCTGTCGGAAATGATCTATCGAGCCTAATGGCTCAGAATCTAGCCGTGTATTCCCAGCATTACATCATCTAGCAAATTAAGCTTCCTTCACCTTACCTGCTTCTATTCCTCTTCCATGGCAATGGAAGAGTCACTGGAAGCTGAATTATGGTATGTGCCCTGCTGACTAGCCCGTTGGTTTTGGCACTAGACAGGAGACCAGGGGCGTATCTTGGTAATATAGAGCCTATGGCAAACACTGAAATTGCGCCCCCCTCTGGCCGGAGCTCTCTTTCCCTCTAAAAACAGTATCTTTTCTCGCATACATGTGTTATGGTTTCCGTTTTTTTTTTTGGGGGGGGGGCTTGGAATGATGCAGAAGTTACTGTTTTGGAGATATGTCTTCTTATTCCCTCTCTTTGCTAACACTAAGCCAAGTGCGCCGTACATAAGGTAAGTAACCATGTTCCCCAGAATTAATCTGATCTGAGGTCTAAGTGATGGGGAGGCAGGGGGTGCAACACAGGGCAAGGTATGGCGCCTATGATGCTGTGGCGCCCATGGCATGATCCATGTCTGCACCCCACTAGATACACCTCTGCAGGAAATTTTGTGGGATTGTCCAACACAAGTCACAAAAAGCTAGCAGTAACTGTAGTTGTGGGTGTGTATAGTGATGACATCTTCCGCAGCACTGTACGGAGTACATAGTTATGTCACTAGTTCACTTTCTAATGATCACTACCACAGTCATAGTCCCTACAGTAAACTACAGTATGTTGAATTTTTTTGAGCCAATGAATCTACTATTATGTTTTAGGAATGTGGGAGGAAATCTGAGTGCCCACAGGAAACCCACACAATTACTTGGGATAACATGCAAACTCCATTCCGATAGTTTATGATCCCTGATTTAAACCAGGAACCTTAGCTCTACAAGAGTGTTATTCACTGCACTACTGTGTATTCTTTCTTTCTCTTATCTAGCATTGGCCTAACCTTGTTGTGCAGTACAGTAACCCATAGCAACCAGTCACCTCCCATTGTTTCCCCTTATCAGTGTGAGTTAGATGTTCTGGCTGATGTGAACTGACTGTTGGTTGTCACGGTTTGCTGGAGCCCTCGCTGGCTTTATTATTCAGTTCTCTAAATGTAATGTATTAGAAAAGTGCCAATGCAGAAATATGTGACAGCTGTTTCATTTAAACTTGGCAGACATCAGGATGAGTGCAAAAAAAAAAAACCACAAATAAATTGCTGTTGTAATAGTTGAGTACTGTACTTCTTGTTCTGGCTAGGATTGAGTTAAAATTCCTTTAGCTTTATTGTGCTGGTGGTGTGGACAGGCTGCTCCATCTTGTCAGTGGGCCACCTGTCGCAGACCCCCCCCCCCTAATATCTTTCCTTCATGATCGGAGCTGGGCCTTGCTGGCACGCGTAAGCCATCCAGGATCTGTGCTCTCTGCCTTCAGCAGCATCCCTTTGCAACAATCGCTGCACATTCCCACGAGCCGTGTGTTAAAAATCGCTGCCTAACATGCTCAGGACGTACAGCACCAGCTTTTCCTTTTCTTATTTATTTTATATATTCTAATTTGTTCCCAGAAACCATGTCACCGCTCCTTATATGGTGATGATTTTTTCCTCTTTGCGTTTCCATGACAACAAGAGCACTGCACCATTCATTAGCTCAGGACCGAACTGCATCCCTACGCCGCCTTTTGCATCTCTCTCCGTGCCGTTCTGCACCATCCCACTCCCCCTCCTGTGTGCTGTCCTTGGAGGAGGGGAGAAAAAAAAGAAGACTGGGGACAGAAATACAAATTTTGAAGCCCTCGGCAGCCTTGCTGGAGAGAGGAGTGCTAGCAGTGAAGTCGCGGAGAAGCAGAGAGGCGAGTAGATAGAGAGAGAGGAGGGATGTGCTTGTAAGTGAAGCATCACTATCTGCTGTGATAAAGCTACAGTGCTGACTCCTGGGAGGTCAGTGTTGTTAGTTGGAACCTAGCTGGACCTGTGGGGAAATAAGAGGACTGCTTATTGGTAACTGCGAGACGCCTGTGTGCTGGGGAAGAAGAGGTGATCCCAGAGCTTGGATTGTCACAGACTGCTTTATCTTCTGCCAATGTAAGTAATAATCACTAGGATTAAGGCGGGTGGGGAAACGGCTACATGGGAAGCTCTGCCGTCTTCTAGAGGATGTCCACCTTGGCATTCTGTGTATGAATGAATGGAAACCGCTGTGTACGTTGCCTGTGTGTTTTGTCACTGATAAGGAATGGTTTCTCTGTGCTTGCAGGTGTAATATTCTCTCTCCTGTACAGTGTTGCTTTCTTCTCTATCCGTCTCTAACCGGTTTTAATGAGGCATACATTGATCTATGGGCGTCTTGATAATGGAGGCCGTCGAATGACGGGAAGCTTCTCAGTGGCTCCATGCTCCTTAGGACCAGAATGCACTGGGGTGCGGCACGTAGGAGTCTGGACTCCTGTCAACAGGCTTCATGTGTTATCAGCTTGGCCCTCACAACAACAGACATCAGTACCCCCCCCCCCCCCCCCAAATCATACACCTGTTAAGGCCTTCATGTGTTAATATTTAGAATTCTTTTAGTTGTAAATGTAGCTCTCATTGTTAATTCTCTTTCATGATTTCGTCAGCTGAATAGGTTTCATCTGTCAGATCTCTGCAGCGTAGAACATTCCCTTTCATCTTGGTACAGTTTATGAGGAATATAAAAAAAAACACACCAGCGTGTGTCATTCAGTCTAATGGCATAAGCAGGGTTACTGTGTTCATCCGCTCCGCACAGAAGAAAACTGGTTTAAGGCTCCCTGCACACTGCAAATCCGTTTTCCGATTCCGATTCCGATTCCGTTTCCGATTCCGATTCCGATTCCGTTTCCGATTTTCCTTGAATACATTCAACAGAAAAACGGATCAAAAAACGCAGCATGCAGTTAAGATTAAAAATCTGAATCGGAATCGGATGTAAAAACAGATTAAAAATCTGAATCTGAATCTGATTTGCTTGCAGTGTGCAAGAGGCCTTAGGCATCGCATCTATCATATCTTATCTGTTTGTACAGAAGGCCCCACAGCCATTTTGCTTTGCCACAGGAAATTAGATGATTCACAGGGGCCGTGGGGACCAAGGTGCAAAATCATTTGGATGGTTAGTATGTTCTCTTATCTGTTCTATGCCTAAAACAAGGAATTGCCTTTTAGTTATCTTTTGGAACTGTGTTCTTTATTACTGTCCCAGTTTCTAGGGTGTGCTTCTGCAGTCATTATAAAAGCTCACGGAGGCAGCCATTTTTTATTGAACTTTGACCTCAGTGGTGTCATTAGTCAGAGCACTCACTAAAGGCAGTCATATAGCCTTTCAATGTAATATATATATAACACCCATGCACACACCTATACACTTTGTAGTTAGCATCCCAGGCCAACAAGTGGCAAGTCCGAGAAGACAAGACTATAAACTCAGAACAGACAGTATTGAAGCAAAGTGGTCTAAATCTGCAACAGTTCTAAAGTTTCAAGTCTGGTCCCGGACCTGCCCCTTGTTGACTTGGGATGCAAACTACAGAGTGATGTCACTGGATTTTTCCTGCCCCTAGACCTGACAACAGGTTTGAGTAGACTTGCTTCATTATTGGCGGGCTCACGTCTACATCATTTTTAGGTGGTGAAAATCGGTTGGTAGTAAAATTTAGTAAAAAAAAAATTGTATTTGTTTTTAATTTGTAATCCTGGTGTGTAGCTTTAAAACCCAACTCAAAGCAGGTAGCTGAATGCAATGGAGAAATGTTATACCTGGCAAACATTTTTTAACTGTCCAACCAATCAGAACATTCCATTTTGTAAGCATAGCCTGTATCCAGCCTCTTGATAGGACAAAGCAAGTCAACAGATAACCAATGAGTCATCCTCCTATTTCCCTCTTCATATGATCAAGCTAGATTAAGATGCAGTGCCTGGCATGTTGCGTTAAAATGCTGCAGGCAACTGATGCGCAAAAGACATGCCCATTTCTTTCTATGGGCACTTTCATACATCTATTGTATTACTATATGCACTGCAAAGGATGCATTGCCATTACATTGTATTTGCACCAAATCTGGCTGGCAGCTAGTGCGCTGATGCAGCACATTCACAAGTGCACATTTCTCCAGACAGCGGAATACGGCGCCCTTCATCGAATGAATGGCTCACATCTACAAGGGAACTGCAACAAATCCACAATCCAGATGTGTATGCATGAAATACATTGATATATGTGCATAAGTACTGTGCCATGCTGTCAAATCTGATTACCTAACAGTGCAGCCCCTCCCCCTTACAGACTGATGGACGTCTGCGCATCAATGGTAATGTCAAATCGATGAAAGAAACAAAACAAAACTTTAATTGGCTGCATAAGAATAAATTCAATGGGGATTTTAGTTTTGTTTGTGTCACGTTTTTCTTCATAATTGATATAAATAATGTACAGTACTGACCAAAGGTTCTTAACCCTGTCCTCAGGACAACCAACAATCCATGTTCTATAGCTTTCCAGGAAACAGGTCAGACTGATTAGCAGCATTTTTATTTAAGTATTTAGCGCCGACATATCACGCAGCGCTGTACGGAATATATTGTCTTGTCACTAACTGTCCCTCGTAGAGTCTCACAATCTAATCCCTTCCATAGTCATATGTATGTATCGTGTCGTATATGTATCATAGTCTTTGGCCAATTTTTAGGGGGGAAGCCAATTCATTTATCTGTATGTTTTGGGGATGTGGGAGGAAACCAGAGTGCCCAGAGGAAACCCACACAGACACGGGGAGAACATACACACTCCTTGCAGATGTTGACCTGGCTGAGATTTGAACCGGGGACTCAGCGCTGCAAGACGAGAGCGCTAACCACTACGCCACCGTGCTGCACATTTTGCTGATGTACAATACAAGCACTGCTGGAGAGTTCTGAGGAGAGTGTTCAGAACCTCTGGGACGGACCATTAGCTGTAATACATGTTAGTGAAACGCAAGAAATATTAACTTTTTTAAAATTATTATATATAAATGTCGCTATGAATATTTCACATAGTTTATATGAAGCCAGTAGGTGGCGCTCCTATTTTCCCATGCACTGAGAATGCATCTGGAATGTTTCATCATCGTAAATGTAGTTTGTTTTGTATGTTTTTCATCAAATCTGATTTTTTTTTCAGTCACTCGAGTTTTTATCCTGTAACAAATTTTAAGTTAACTGGTAAAAAAAAAAATTCCTTTAAAGCACCCTCTTACAGTCACTCTTCAGCATCCGATTTCTAGCCAGGGTCAATGTAATAGAAGAAGAAAAAGCTGTGATGTTTCTGAGGGGTTTTGGTGCCTAAATTGATAGACATTCATGCAGACATGCCACCTAGTCTACAATTTATATTCATTGATTAGAGGTTGGGTTCTGTTTGAAAACATTGACTTGTGCAAAACACTTTTAAAGAAAAAAAATTGGACTTAAATCATTTTGTTCATTGAAAGTGTATAGAGGAAGGTGTTGATTTGTATTGGTCAGGCGAGGGGAGGAGCAGTGGAAGATCAGCTCCTGCGTAGTTACTGCATCAATCAGTATTATGCTCATTAACGGTACAATTTTTTCATCAAATGCAATCTTTCAACACACTTTTCACGATCGGAAGGTTATTATCGATTTGTTCCCAAAAATGGGTCAATTAGGGCATTTTCTCTCTTTTGGATCAATTAAATGTTCTATTTCAATCGACCATAGAATTTTTACATTGATTTTCGCCACACATTGGTCAGTTTTCTGTACAATTGGATCGAAAAAAGTGCATCAAACGATCGTATCTGATGAAAAATTTCTACAGTTACTGGGCACTTTAAGAGTTCAATTGATTTTTTTATAGGTTTTATCTGAAATACAATTGATTTGCCCATTTAGATTTTCAATGAGTTGTCCGTATATTGAAGTGCGTTTTAAACGCTTGCAATCAATAAATCACATCTTTCAATCAACATCAAGTGATAAAATCGCTACATTGATCGTCAAAGTCAAGTGTTCTTTTTTGGCAATCGTAAAATAGTCAGTAAGGTTCATACATTTCTCACATGATCGATAAAAGATCCATCACTTTACGATCGTGTTTATGGAAATCATGTCAATTATGTTTGTTTATGTCAGTTCCTATATCGATCGTGTACACATTGAGTATGCAAAACAGTCACAGCAATTGTTATTGTCTAATCGATGGTAACCTCGTTCAAAAATTGTAGTGTATTGACAATACTTGATTGATTTAACATCGAGATTTAAGGTCATTGTTGGATTAATCGTTTGATCCAATGTAATAGCGATGTAATGATCAAAGAAAAAAGTGTGTGTATGTGTGTGTGTATATATATATATATATATATGTATATATATATATATATATATATATATATAATGGTAACGTGTCTAGCTTAACATCGAGTGGTGCGAAGTGGTGTATCGGTCACTAGTAATGCGCTTTGAGCCCTATGGGAGAAAGGTGCTTTACAAATGTTATTGTATTATTGTATTGTATAGTAGAGATGCCCCATCCATGAAATATGGTAACTCTCAAATTACATTTTCATGCAGTTAAGAATTATTAGCATCCCCCTGTCCGTCTCTTATCACTACACCACAGTTAAAGTGAACCTGAACTCTTGCACAGGACATGACAGAAAACACAGAGAAATGCCCCTGTATGTATTTAGAATTTAGCCTGTCTAATTCTCCCTCATCTGTGGCTAACCACCACTGTAATTTGATCTCTCAGCTGTGTCAGCTCAGGAATCTCCTCTGCCACGGCAAAGCAGCTAATTTGGAAACACGGGATGTTAACAATATGGCTGCTTCCATGAAAACAGGAAGTAGACACACTGCAGATTTCTTGCAGGATATGTGTCCGCTGTAGCAAAGAAATGTTTTTTCTTTAAAGGTTAATGTGCGGTTGCATATCTCTTAGAGCAGAGAGAAAGTTCTGAGTTGACGTCCGCTTTAATTTCCAATCTGAGTGTAATTGCCAGATTGGGAAACCTTTGCATATTGGACGGTTGGATTAACTGTTAGCATCAACCAATCCCAGTATCTGCAGAAGATTAAAAAAGGCATGGGTAGATCTTGATTGATCATTTTGTGTAACACAACTTTTGTTTCAAAGACTAATAACAATTCCCCTTTTACATAGGTAGTTTTTGTTCAGCGGAGGCAGCTCTGAGCCTTCCTAACGTTTTAGGGCCCGTTCAGACTGCAAAATGCGGACGGCCACGCATGCGGACCGCAACGCGTACGAACGCACGCCATCCATGTTCGTATGCGTTGCGTGGCTGATCCCATCACTGAAAAGTGAATGGGACAGCCGCGCGTTTTTGTAAAATCTGCGTGCAGCATGCGTTCCCGGACCGCACAGGTCCGGAACGCATGCAGTGTGAACATCAGACATTGCACTCTATGCAATGTCTGATGTCCTGCGTGTCGGCCACCTGCATGCGTTTCCAAAACGCGGCTGGAAACGCGTGCAGTGTGAACGGGCCCGTATTCTTAATTCCCAGCAAGGAATGGTGGTTGTGTGGCTGGAGTTGTATCTGGATGCACTGATAGATTTTTTTCCTCTGTATTTCAGCATTGAGAGGAGAAGCTAGAGTGCCCGTTTTCCCCGTAGCCCCTATTTATGTTCTGTGATGCTTGCGGAGATGATGTGATTTCCTAGCATGAGAGCACAACAGTTCAAACACGGAATAGGCTATAGGAGAAATGTGTATTCCCTGGGATGATGGTCTTTCCATGTGATGTTACCAACTAATGGCCAGACGCAGTACCGTATTCCCTAGTGAAACTCATAGCACAGCATGAGTCAATATAATAATTAGTGATAACTGTTGTATTTGACAAAAAAAGTGCCTTTATATAAAAACCTTTTTGTGGTTCACACAACTACCACACTAGTAAGATGGCCAACATCACTGTTCACAGATTGGTGCTCTGTAACTTTCCTGCATCATCTCTCTCCCTCTGTTCCTTATTTTAGGCAGAATTAAGAATTTAGCTTGAAACCTCTTCACTCCATGATATAGTTTTAGGCCTGGTGCACACCAAGCGTTTTTGGTAGCGTTTTCAAAACCGCTGCTGCCTGTGAAATCGCTTGGCTGATGTATCTCAATGGGCTGGTGCACACCAGCAGTTTGAGGTTTTTAGCAAACCGCAAACGTGGCCCCTGCAGCATTTTTGCGGTTTGCAGATGCGTTTCTGCCTCAATGTAAAGTACAGAAAAAGCTCAAACCGCTCTGAAAAAAGCTAGATCAGACCGATTGTCCAGGCGGTTCTTTGTTACAGAAGCTGTTCAGTAACAATATATGAAATCTGCTACACAAAAACACTCCTAAAAACTCTAGGCATGTTTAGAAAACCTCTCTAAACATGCCTAGAATGGCTCTGAAATCAGCTTCAAGAACCTCGAGCGTTCCGAGGATCTGCTAGAGGTTTTTGGTGTGCACTGGGCCTTAGTCTACATTCTCAATAGGGTGTTGCCATTTGGTGAAACGGCTGCATTGCAACTGAACTTTCACAGTGAGGCCGGTGTGGTATAATTACCGACCGCACTTTACTATGCAACTAAAGCTTTTCCTCTTAGAATGTTTCTGGTGTGCAAGAGTTTGTGGAAGGTAAGTTCAAATACACGTTTTAAGTAATTTATACTATTGGAATCTAACCCCCTCCCCCATCCACAGCAACAGAACATGTCAGAACATGTTGAGTGATGTTTCTGTACAGAACTTGGCCTGAACTGTTGCTCAGGGATCTAATCCCACCCCTCACGGGCGACTGAAATTGTGCATGTGTACGCATGATTAGGTGTGAAAATGGTATGGTAGGATTTAGTTGAAAAGTTACTGTCTGGGCAAATGTGAGAGAGTCCAGATCCTAGAATGCTTATACGGTAGAGTCAGTCAGGATGACATTGTGACAAGTCAGTGTTCACCCAATGCTATTTTGCGCTTTACTGAGTGATGACCAGCGATTAGCAAAGCGCAAAACATGGTCTGAAAGCACCAGAGTGTGAATGAAGCCTTAAGGTGACCACTAACGGTCAAATTTCTAGCGAAAAATCGTTAGAGCGATCAGAAATTCTGATCAGATTGGTTGTAAGTAATCTCTTTTGGTGGACACAATCGCTTATGAATGAGTGAAAAAAATGTCGTCCGAATGAATTTTCGTTGAACCAAAATTTGGATTTTCCTGTTTGTTGTGATAGATAGGAAGCAAAGATTGGTTCGTTGATGGTGTAGTGAACGATGTATTACAATATTTCACTTCCCATCAGAATTTCTGATCGCTCAAACGATTTTTCCCTAGAAATTGGATAGTTAGTGGCCACCTTTAGGAAATTCTGGTTGGATGGCTTTGCAATTTTCTGAGTGCTGTGATTACAGCCTAATAAAGGCTAACCAACCTCTTCCAAAACACTAGCTAGACACAAACACAAAAATCATACTTGATTAGAAGTGTATGTTCAGCTGTGGCAAGCATGCCGTGTAAATTACCCCTAAGTGGTTAAGTTCAGCGAGGCACGAGAGTACCTCCCTTTTTTTCCCCCATGCGTTATTTAGCAGGTGGCAGTATTACTGCACAAGAGCTAGGCTTTGTGGGTCTGTATTCTCAGGTATAATAAAGTCTGCTGGAATAACAGTAGCACACAGGTCACACACAAATTGGGTCTCTCTTCTAGTAAACAGTTGAGGTTTTACAATGCCCATAAGATGCGTTCAGCTGTGTTTAGATTGATCAGCTCCATAAACACTTGCTGCATGTTTGTGAAGGTAGCTCATTGATTGTGCTGTAAAGTAGGACACCCCAAGTCGTCTGAAAGGTCATGTGATGTGAATGTGTCTAGTCTTTGCGCAGAGCTGGGAATACGGGATCTGGAAGAGGCAATTACACTGGCTAAGTAGTGAGAAATAATTCTGCTTCATTTAGTCTCTTGTGTTTCTTGCCTCTCTCAAGCAGGCAAAATGATGTTCTTTTGTCCGTCCTACAGTTGTGAAAGGCTCTGGGTAAACACATTTTAGCATATGTGTTCCCTGTGTTTGTCATACTTGTGCCAGGGCTTGCAAATTTTAGTTGCAAAACTTACTGAGGATAGCGTACATATTCCTATTATTTTTTGTAGCTTAAAGTGAATGGGAACCGCATTTTTTTTAAAATGTAGCAAATACTTACCTAAGGAGAGGGAAGGCTCTGGGTCATATAGAACCTTCCGTCTCCTCTCTCGGTGCTCTCTATCCTGTGCTGGCTCCTCCCCGTTTCAATCCCCCGCCGAAAGGGTATTTGGAAGTCTTCGGGAGCCATGTCCTCCTGAAGACGTGCGGCTCCATACTGCACAGGCGTGAGCGTGCAAGAGAGCGTGCTTGCGCAGGCACAGTACAGGGCTGCCCTTCTTCAGGAGCACTCGGGCTCCCTGAAGACGTCTGAAGCCTCCTTCGGCCGGGTAAAGCAGTATTTGACTAATTTAGTCAAATACTGCTACCGGGCGAGCCAGCACTGGAACGAGGGGACCAGGAGCGGAAGGCTCTATAGGACCCAGAGCTCTCCCTCTCCTTGGGTAAGTATCTGTCTCATTTTTTTAAATGCAGTTCCCATTCACTTTAAATATCTTTCATAGTGCTGTACAAATAAATAGTATATGTTAGTACACTGTCAGCGTTTGCAGTACGGATAACCGCACTCCAGGATGTGGCTGTATGTTGGTGCTGGGTTCCAAGGCTGCTCAGAATACATGTGTTGATAAAAAGGAATCTGCACACAGACTTGTAGGAACGTTACGGCCATTACGGTGAGATCACAGATAGCATGTGAGTGTGGGGGGAACAATAAATTACAAGAAACGTTCCTACAAGTCTGTGTGCGGATTCCTTCTTTCAACACAGTTAATCTAACCCTACACAGAACCCTCCCTCTATCAATGCCTAACCCTGGGACCTCCCTCTCCTGATGACTTACCTTAAGACCTCCCCCTACCAATACCTAACCCTAATGCTGGGGATACACGGTACGTTTCTGTACCGTGTATCGACCAGCTGATCCGGCCAGGTGATAATATTCAGCTGGCCTGATCATGCCGCTCGACCCATGCCCGCTCTATTCCCGCCGGTGGACAATGGCAGGGAATCGAGCGGCTGATAAGGACCGCCAGCGGGGACGAGCGGGAGTCGATCCGTGCGCACGAGGGGGCGCGGCTCGGGTCGATCCGTGTATGCCCACCATAAGACCTCCCTCTACCGATGCCTAACCCTAAGGCCTCCCTCCCCAGTGCCTAACCCTAAGACCTCCCTCCCCAGTGCCTAACCCTAAGGCCTCCCTCCCCAGTGCCTAACCCTAAGGCCTCCCTCCCCAGTGCCTAACCCTAAGGCCTCCCTCCCCAGTGCCTAACCCTAAGGCCTCCCTCCCCAGTGCCTAACCCTAAGGCCTCCCTCCCCAGTGCCTAACCCTAAGGCCTCCCTCCCCAGTGCCTAACCCTAAGGCCTCCCTCCCCAGTGCCTAACCCTAAGGCCTCCCTCCCCAGTGCCTAACCCTAAGGCCTCCCTCCCCAGTGCCTAACCCTAAGGCCTCCCTCCCCAGTGCCTAACCCTAAGCCCTCCCTCCCCAGTGCTTAACCCTAAGCCCTCCCTCCCCAGTGCTTAACCCTAAGCCCTCCCTCCTCAGTGCCTAACCCTAAGCCTTCCCTCCCCAGTGCCAAACCCTAAGACCTCTCTCCCCAGTGCCTAACCCTAAGACCTCCCTCCCAAGTGCCTAACCCTAAGACTTCCCTCCCCAGTGCCTAACCCTAAGACCTCCCTCCCCAGTGCCTAACCCTAAGACCTCCCTCCCCAGTGCCTAACCCTAAGACCTCCCTCCCAAGTGCCTAACCCTAAGACTTCCCTCCCCAGTGCCTAACCCGAAGACCTCCCTCCCCAGTGCCTAACCCTAAGACCTCCCTCCCCAGTGCCTAACCCTAAGACCTCCCTCCCCAGTGCCTAACCCTAAGGCCTCCCTCTCCAGTGCCTAACCCTAAGGCCTCCCTCCCCAGTGCCTAACCCTAAGATTTCCCTCTTCCAGTGCCTAACCCTAAGACCTCCCTTTACCAAAGCCACACTTTTTTTCTGCCAGGGCTCCTGCACCCTTTTTTTGGTAGCCTAATACAGTGCTAGATAGTGGACAAACCAGTCTGTATATAGCAAGGGAAATAAAGAATCTTCACTCGCCTGAAATCTTGCTTCTATTGGTCCATCAAGAAAATGAATGACACTGTGAACAAGTGCCACCATTAGGTGTGGTTCAGGGATACTGTATACTAGCATGTCATGTGATAGTGAATTAAGGCTATGACAAAAGATCACTGTTGTCCTAAACATGTCAGCTTGTTCACCAGCATTGCTGGTTTTCTTAACGGACTAGTAAAGGTGCGTTTTCAGGCAAGTGCAGATTTTTTTTTCTTGTTTTCTCAAATACTGATGTAATATTGAGCGGTGCACAGTGTTCTCCAGATAAGCAACCCATATAAGTAATATATTGACCGTTTACCTGATCTGATAGTGTGTGGTAGCCTAAAACATGTTTTGATAACAGTTTGTAATTTCCTTGCCATATAATGATTTCCTTACAAAAGGCCAGCCTTTTATATAATATTCCACTTGGATGAATCCAATGGATTGGCCAGTTATTGCATTGCAAGGGTCTGCAGGAATCAGAAGCTGCCAATAGATATGATGGATGGAATGTGCGGCAATGATCATATAGATCATCTCTGCTTACCTCTCCCTGTCTCTCTGAAGGCTGTTTTGCCACCTTTACCTTCTTCCCCAGCTGAGTGGAAAATTATCTGTGCTCCCACTGCAAGCTGCTGCAGTGAGCTTCTCTTATCTTGGGAACACTGAAGAATTATCTTCATTCCTTCCCTGCTCTGTGCTATCTCACCTCCTGCTTTTTCTCTGTGAATAATCATCTTTGCCTGGTAGCAGAATGGATGTTTCTGTGCCCAGCTATCTATGTGCATGCGCTGCTTCTGGTTGCGTTATTTTTATATGTATTTAGCTACATGAATGCACTGCGTTCACATTTGTTATTCCTTTATCTGGCCCTGTGTGTGTGCGTGTATTTTTAGATCCTTTTTATGCCAGTGTAGTTCCAGTACGTATGTACTGACATTTGTGAATGGTAAAATGTCTCGACTTTTCAGTTATTTAGCTTTGTAAGGGCTGTAATTGTGGATGTTGGGATCTTATTGTCTAGTTTTATACCTGCCTCGAATTTTAATTGAGTACATTTTCTAGCTTTGGAATCTTTGGTATCTTTTTTGTGTTTTATATCCTTATGAGATAAAAAAACAAAACAAAATAAATTATGCTTCAAAAAAAAAGGCTATTGCTCTCTGTAATCACAGTGGCAGTTCTGCAATGGGAGGCAGACGTTCTGTGTTGGACCACCTATTACTTTATTGGAAGTTCTGTAGAAGAAAGCAGATGGGTGGTCTGGTGTCCCTCTTGGCCATACTGTACGCCTAATGAGTGGGCATTTGGATGTACAGCGTTTCCAGGACTTGGTCTTTCAGCGGGCCAGATGGTGCTGCTTAGCTGGATGTGGATGGTTAGAGACAGCAGGGTTGATGCCCATAGTTGATTTTTTTTTTTAGTCTGGCACTTGGTGGTTTGGTCAAATCACACAAGTAGTGTGAAGTATCCATTCAGTATAGTCACTCAATTTACCCTTATACTACATAGATTTGGTAAGATTGGATGAAAAAGATTGGATCATTAGTGGCCACCTTTACTGTCCTCAATTGAGTGGTGTTCCCTGCAACAACGTCAAAGAAAGCTTCCACACTCCCTTCAGTCAGTACAAGCTTCTTGTCTGGAAGCTGACTGACGTGTATAGTACAGGAATTGTTCCAAAGCTACCGTCTGAAACGGAACTATCTAATGATCATTTCTGGCAACATATACTGTATGTCTGTTGTGTTGCAAAGGACAATAAGGGGCACATACACTCAGCCAACTTTTGAACGATCAAAATTGAGCAATCGATCGATTTGCGGCCAATTTCGATCGATTTCAATCGATCTGGCAGGCTTGAAAATCTAGGTCGATCTGTTGAGATTGCTTAACATTTTGCATTGGCCCTAATGGAAATCTGATGGCAAAAAAATGCCATCAGATCGATTTTCAATAGATTTCAAACTGAAATCTATTGGAAATCTGTTCCTAGTAAAAAAAAAAAAAAAAATTCCTAAACACATCAGATAGATAAGAATTCTATCTGATGATCTATCTGCTGCTAATCTAACGAGTGTATGGCCACCTTTACACTTCAGTGGGGGTTTTCACACTGGTAGTTTTGCGGTGTGGTGTGATGAGTCCCGATGGAACAATGCATTGTCTGCAGTGCGCGTGGTTCAAGCCTTACAAGCGTTGCATCTGATTTCTGTGGATGTGTGCGCCACAATGGATCTAGTGTGAAAGTAGCCTTAAGGTGGCCATACACTGGTCGATGTGCCATTAGATCGACCAGCTGACAGATCCCTATCTGATCGAATCTGATCAGAGAGGGATCGTATGGCTGCCTTCACTGCAAACAGATTGTGAATCGATTTCAGCCTGAAACCGATTCACCATCTGCTGAGCTGCTCCTGCCGCCTGTATCCCCCCCCCCCCCCCCCCGTATACATTACCTGATGCTGGCTCCCTAGAATCTTCTCCGCATTGCACGGCTCTGTTCCGGCTCCATCCCGGCGCTTCCTGTGTTACTCCGTGACCAGGAAGTTCAAATAGAGCGCCCTCTATTTGAACTTTCTGGTCACTGCAGTGACACAGGAAGCGCCGGGATGGATGGAGCCGGAACAGAGCCGTGCAGCGCGGAGAAGACGCCCGGGAGCCAGCCTCAGGTAATGTATACTTGATCGTATCGGCCGCCGCTAGCGACGCGCACTTTACCCGCGGGCGATCGAGGGTAATTTCCCGCACGGCGCGATCGACGGACCGATCCGATTTCGGGAGGAAATCGGATCGGCGGCTGCGTTTACCACGAACGATTGGCAGCAGATTCGATCCCAGGATCGAATCTGCTGTCGAAACGGCCGCGAATCGAGCCAGTGTATGGCCTGCTTTAGTGTTTGGATTTTTGTAGATGGGGTGCTAGATCATGTGACTTTCCTGCTCACTTTATAGAGGTCAGAACATACCACAGGGATTCACCTCGCTAGCAGTAAAGATAGCAGCATCACTGATGAATGTAATGTAAATCAGGATGAGGTAAGATTTTACAATGGGTAGTCATTGACTAAATCCTTTTTAAATGAATACAAGATTTTTATCCATTGAGTTGCCATATTTTTCTTACTATAAGACGCACCTAAGTGTAGAGGGCAAAAATCAGCGAAAAAAACAAACAAACTACTAAACCTGGTGCGTCTATGGCCAAGGGGTATTTTATGGATCCTCTTCTCTCCAAACTGTCTCTAATTAGGCTATACTGACTGCCCAGCTACACTAACCCCTGCTGCTCCACTAACTACCCTACATTAACCCTTGTTGCCCCACCAGCTACATTAACTACTCTACACTTACTCTTGCTGCCACGTTACCTACATTATACTAACTACTGCTGCCCCCCCAAAACCTACAACAAGCTACAACGCCCAGACCACCTACACTAAGCTACAACGCCCCCCACTACCTACACTAAACGACAATGCCTGTCCCCACTATCTACACTAAGCTACAAATGCATGGTTCATGCTTACCAATCCTTGGGGAGGGCATGCTGCTGGGCTGCTATTGATCCTAATCTACTATGGATGGTGTCCTGGGTCCCCTGCAGTGCGGTTTATTCCTGCTGTGCTGCCATCTGTAGCAAGTATGCCTCCTGGAGCCGCTGCAAGTACCAGAGTCACGTGAGCAGTTCCAGCTGGTGGCCCATGTGACTCAGAGCCGCCCATGCCCTGCTGCTGATGCCTTCCGGGTGGTGGTGACTCAGAGCCACCGATGTCCTCTTCCGCCCTCCAGCTGCTGAAGCCGCTAGCCGCTGTAAGTACCGGAGTCATGTGGGCAGCTTCAGCTGATGGCCCACGTGACTCAGACACTCATGTCCTCTGCCACCGTCCGTCCCCCTGCCCCAGAGCATTTGCAAGAATTGGGTGTACCTGGCACTGTACACCTGCGCGAGCCAGCACACCGGATAACACAGGGCACTCAGAGGGCAAGAGTGCCTGCCGCACGGGAGGAGGAGCGCCGATGCACTGTGGACATGGAAGCAGGACTCGAAGCCCACGGCTGGATAGGTGAGGGCTTTCAATACGTCCTGCACCTGCTTGTGGGGGACCTCCTGTCTGCACATTTGGACTGTAAGACGTTGTGGCTTTTCTCCCCCACTTTTGGGTGAGAAAAAGTGCGTCCTATAGTCCGAAAAATACGGTGTGTACAGGAGTGAATTCTCATGTATCTTCCATAGAGCCACAACACCCTAGTTTTTATTAAAAGATGATCCTGCTGCACACGTGACTAAAATCGAACCACCACTTATTCTCTCACCTCCACTGGGTTCCTGTATGGGTTCCGGTATGGGTTCCGGTATGGGTTCCTGTATGGGTCCCTGTATGGGTTCCTGTATGGGTTCCTGTATGGGTTGAGTGCTCTCGCCACCTCATTGCAGGCAAGTCTAACAAAAATCAAGGCTGGGTTTAAGTCACTGAAAGATGTGCCTCTGTCAACAATGGTGATTCTACCAACGTTTTGTGTGAAATAGACGACCACCATGAAGAACAACTGAAATGAGAAGAATATGGAGTCTGCCATATTTATTTTCTTTTAAACAATACTGGTTGCCTGGCAGCCCTGCTGATCTATTTGGCTGCAGTTGTGTCTGAATAACACCTAAAACAAGCATGCAGCTAATCTTCTCATGTCTGACAATGATGTCAGGAACACCTGATCTGCCGCATGCCTGTTCGGGGGTCTATGGCTGGAAGTATTAGAGGCAGAGGATCAGCAGGATTGCCATGCAACTAGTATTGCTTCAAAGGAAATAAATATGGCAGCCTCCATAGCCCTATTGCTACAGTTGTCCTTGAAAGTACCACTGAACCCAGAGGGGTTTTTCCTTCAGGTTTATCTGTGGTGCAGTGACTGTCACAGCACCTTCCTCACTCTGCAGCGCCCCCTGTGGCCCCCGCTTTGCTCGGCCTTTATTTTCCACTAAGCAGGACGTTGATTATGGGCAGGGAGGAAGTAGCAGTTCCCGCCTCTCAGCCCATCTGTAGGGTCGCCCTAGGGTTCTCTCCCCGCTTACATTGTGTCTTTGCACACTTGAAGCACACATGTCGCAGATAAACTATTATTAAAAGAAGGAAAAAACCCTCTGGGTACATGAGGTACTTTAACATGCAAAGCTGTTTATCCAAACAACACACCTTTGGCTTTCCACCAGTAATAATAAATCATTTAAGGATTATTTTGCAAAAGGCAATTAATAATTTAAATGCTGGACATAGTTGTCATGCCTTAATTGGTTAAATAGCACATTTAGTTCCCTAGAATTGTACAGTACAAAAACATAAAGTGACAAGTGATCTGGAAAGAGAAGTAGAAGGATTTGAATTCGGAGAGGGACAGACTCTGGACTATGGGACAGTTGGGTGTTATGGCTATGTCTACATTTCCATTTAATCAAAAAGAGGTCTGCACACCTGATGCACAAATTTGCATATTAGCAATAAACTTTTTTGAGGCTAACATGGGTGCTGGATCGTGGATTGGACCACAACCATAAATAAACAAATCTATATAAAATGATCCGCACACCAAATAGTGATTTTCTCATACTACGCTCATGTCTACATTTCCCTCATAAAGAGTATCCCACACGTGTATTTTAGTAGAAATGCTGTTTTGTTGGGGTTTTGTTTGTTTTGTTTTTAGTTTTTTTCTCTCCCGGAGCACTGCAATGTTGATTGTGCTAGAGGTCACAGCAGGGTCATACTGTTGGTCAGCACTGACACACTTCTCTCCCGGAGCACTGCAATGTTGATTGTGCTAGAGGTCACAGCAGGGTCATACTGTTGGTCAGCACTGACACACTTCTCTCCTGGAGCACTGCAATGTTGATTGTGCTAGAGGTCACAGCAGGGTCATACTGTTGGTCAGCACTGACACACTTCTCTCCTGGAGCACTGCAATGTTGATTGTGCTAGAGGTCACAGCAGGGTCATACTGTTGGTCAGCACTGACACACTTCTCTCCTGGAGCACTGCAATGTTGATTGTGCTAGAGGTCACAGCAGGGTCATACTGTTGGTCAGCACTGACACACGTCTCTCCTGGAGCACTGCAATGTTGATTGTGCTAGAGGTCACAGCATGGTCATACTGTTGGTCAGCACTGACACACTTCTCTCCTGGAGCACTGCAATGTTGATTGTGCTAGAGGTCACAGCAGGGTCATACTGTTGGTCAGCACTGACACACGTCTCTCCTGGAGCACTGCAATGTTGATTGTGCTAGAGGTCACAGCATGGTCATACTGTTGGTCAGCACTGACACACTTCTCTCCTGGAGCACTGCAATGTTGATTGTGCTAGAGGTCACAGCAGGGTCATACTGTTGGTCAGCACTGACACACTTCTCTCCTGGAGCACTGCAATGTTGATTGTGCTAGAGGTCACAGCAGGGTCATACTGTTGGTCAGCACTGACACACGTCTCTCCTGGAGCACTGCAATGTTGATTGTGCTAGAGGTCACAGCATGGTCATACTGTTGGTCAGCACTGACACACTTCTCTCCTGGAGCACTGCAATGCTGATTGTGCTAGAGGTCACAGCATGGTCATACTGTTGGTCAGCACTGACACACTTCTCTCCTGGAGCACTGCAATGTTGATTGTGCTAGAGGTCACAGCAGGGTCATACTGTTGGTCAGCACTGACACACTTCTCTCCTGGAGCACTGCAATGTTGATTGTGCTAGAGGTCACAGCAGGGTCATACTGTTGGTCAGCACTGACACACTTCTCTCCTGGAGCACTGCAATGCTGATTGTGCTAGAGGTCACAGCATGGTCATACTGTTGGTCAGCACTGACACACTTCTCTCCTGGAGCACTGCAATGCTGATTGTGCTAGAGGTCACAGCATGGTCATACTGTTGGTCAGCACTGACACACTTCTCTCCTGGAGCACTGCAATGTTGATTGTGCTAGAGGTCACAGCATGGTCATACTGTTGGTCAGCACTGACACACTTTTCTCCTGGAGCACTGCAACGTTGATTGTGCTAGAGGTCACAGCATGGTCATACTGTTGGTCAGCACTGACACACTTCTCTCCTGGAGCACTGCAGTGTTGATTGTGCTAGAGGTCACAGCAGGGTCCTACTGTTGGTCAGCACTGACACACTTCTCTCCTGGAGCACTGCAATGTTGATTGTGCTAGAGGTCACAGCAGGGTCATACTGTTGGTCAGCACTGACACACTTCTCTCCTGAAGCACTGCAATGTTGATTGTGCTAGAGGTCACAGCAGGGTCCTACTGTTGGTCAGCACTGACACACTTCTCTCCAGAGGGCATAGATAACACTTTATGCCTAATACACACAATGCAATTTCCCGCTCGATTCACAGGAATTGAGCGATTATTTCCGACTTGTCCGATTGGCTTGCAATCGATAAGGTGATTAATTGTGCGGACTTATGATTGGAAAATCGATCGGGTGCACTTAGGATATGTACACACGATGCAACTTCCCCTCCGATCTCCCATCGATCGGGCGGGAAATTGCATTGTGTGTACCCAGCATAAGTCTATGAAGCAGCTATCCTACCTCCCTCAACAGCCGCTCCAATGACACTGCAGCATCAGTTTTTGCATCAATGACTGTACGCTAGTAAAACAATGTTACTTGGCTATGAATAATGTGGGAGAAATGGAGTCCAATGGCCAAAACCTCACACTCACATTGCAGCTCTGGGTTTCCAGTTTGAATCCCAGCGAGGGCACTATCTGCATGGAGTTTTTATGTCCTCGTGTCTGTGTGGGTTTCCTCTGGGCACTCCTGTTTCCTTCCACATCCCAAAAACATAAAAGTTAAGTTCATTGGCTTTCCCCTAAATTGGCCCTAGTCTACGATACATACACTACATGATACATGCATAGACCTATAACTATGGAAGGGATCAGATTGTCAGCTCCTCTGAGTATCCGTTCATTGACAATATACTCTGTACAGTGCTGCTGTGGAAGATGTCGGCACTATAACAATACCAAATAATACTACTTGCTTGCTGCAGGAAATACTGGCGTGAAATTACTTTTTTCTTATTTTCCATGTCCTGATTGGACAGCGTGGTTTAACAGCACAACGTTGAGTACACTTAAAGTGAAACTGTGACCAACAATTGAACTTCATCCCAATCAGTAGCTGATACCCACTTTTACATGAGAAGTCTATTCCTTTTCACAAACGCATCATCAGGGGGTTATGTATGGCTGATATTGTGGTGAAACCCCTCCCACAAGAAACTCTGAGGACCATGGTACTCCTGGTAGTTTCCTGTCTGTGAACCTCATTGCATTGTGGGAAATAGCTGTTTACAGCTGTTTCCAACTGTCAAAAAAGTAAGCAGCAGCTACATCACCTGCCAGCAGTATAAATGTCACCATGTGATAAATGTCAGAATGTAAATCAGGGATTTAAAAGATTTTTGAATGGGCAAACACTGACTAAATCATGTATGCATAATTCTTGTAAAAATGAAGCACTTTTTTATCACATTATTTTGTAAACGTAATTTTAAGGGGGGGCTAGATTCAAAGCAGGTTGTTTTGGGGCCAGGCTCTGAGCAATGAAGCTGGCTGCCACTATAGCACTAATGCTGTATTACGCGCCCTGGCAAGGGTGATTCAGGGTTCCCAGTAATTCCAACCCCAAATTACTTCTCCGTCCGCGTTGCTATGACTCGGATGGGGAATAGAATTTAATGCTACTGGGAATTTCAGCAGCGGCACCTCATCCGCTCACCCTGCACACAACTCACCAGCGGGGTGTAAATATACGTACATGGCTAAATTGGTTGTGTAATATCGGTAATAGCTTTCATTGTGCAAATGGTCTGTTGCATAAAAGGCTTCAACAGTCAGTGACTTTTGTTTTGAACACCATAATAATAGAATAGTTGCTGCAGATGACTACTTTAAGAAATCGAAGGATGCCGCTGCAATGAATGTCAGTAGGCTATGGACCTATCCTTTTTCTCACAATAACTATTGGCCTTGGCTGGTGTTTAAACTATGAATGTAACTTAATGTTTTTAGAAGGTAGAAAGAAACCTGTGCCAGGAGGAAACCCATGCAAACCGAGAGAATATAATGCGACTGATGCATGCGTTTCGCTTGTGATCGTACCCTTTTTGGTCACTGCATGTTTGCTATGGAAGGTTTAGTAACCTGATACAATGTAGCCACATACTTATCACTTTAGTATGGATTTGGCTTACTGTTTAGGCATGATCAATCTGATTAGCTGAATTATTGATGGCTGAAAAGTGATCAGGGATTAACAGTTGATGCGCCATAATACAGAAGTCCTGTCCAATCACAATTCAGCAGAGTTTATTGCTAATTTGTTTTAGTTTTTTAAATGATCAGTGCTCTACAGAATGGTGCTGCTGCTAGTGGGTTGTCTGCGCGATCATCAGATGTTTTCTGCTTCTCCCAGTTGCACTGATGATCCGTAATCTGATTGGAATCAATTAGAGATTCATAGATTGAGACTGTGGTGCTGGCATGCCATCCATTACTGTATAAGTACAAGAGTTTAATGCAATAGTGATGCATAGGAAGCTTTCAGAGGAGATCCCTCCCATCGGCTTAGTGAGCAGCCTTAACACTGATTTATTACCACAGGACTGGAGAGAAATGTCTCTCAATGGCTAAATCATCGCATGACATTATTCATAGGAAAAAGGCCAGGAAACTACTTAGTGAATTCTCACGTTTAGGCCTTTTGAATGGTTGTTTCTTAGGATGAGCCTTGAAGGTGGATGCTACCTGTTCTTATTGGACATGTTCTGAGATAATTACGTTTGCAAATGTATTTAAAGCAAATTTCCCAAAGGACAACTGAAGTGAGAAGAATGTGGAGGCTGCCATATTTATTTCCTTTTAAGCAATACCAGTTGCCTGGCAGCCCTGCTGATTTATTTGGCTGCAGTAGTGTCTGAATAACACCAGAAATAAGCATGCAGCTAATCTGGTCAGATCTGACAATAATGCCAGAAACACCTGATCTGCTGCATTCTTGTTCAGAGTCTATGGCTAAAAGTATTAGAGGCAGAGGATCAGCAGGACAGCCAGGCAACTGGTATAGCTTAAAAAGGATATCTCTTTTGCTTCAGTTGTCTTTTAAAGTGGACCTGAACTCTTGCACAGGACACAATATAAACATAACAGAAATGCACCCTGTATGTATTTAAAGAGTTTAGCCTTCATACTTAGTGTAATTCCTCCTCATTTATGTCTAATCACTAGTTGTAATTTTATCTCTCCCTGTGTCACATGACTGCCTATGGCAGATAAGCCTATTTGATAACCCCAATACAGGCTGTAAACAATATGTCTGCTTCCATGAATCAGGAAGTAGAATCTGTGCAGATTTATTTTAGGACTTGTATCCGCTGTAACACAAAATATTTTTTTGTGTAAAGGTTGTTATGATGTTGTGTATCTTTTAGAGCAGAAAGGAGTTCTGAGTTCAGGTCCGCTTTAAATATAGAAGTTCTGCTAATTCCTGGATTCTTCCATAAAAGACATAACTTGCCTGCTTCCTGGGCAGAATAAATGGACATTGATGAGCTGTTGCATTAGTCCCTTTCTGATTGCTGACAGATGGAAACGGGCCAACTCTCAGAATCTAACATTACTTATATAAAAGGGAGCAATAATCATCCATCTTGCTAAATAATGAGGCTAATCTCCAGGAGATGCGGAATACTGGGCTGATGAGTAATTATGCTGTTTGAGTGATAAAGGTTCTCCTGTATGAGCTATCAAAGGAATGCTAAAGTTTCTTACCTAGGCCCTGATGTAATAAGAAGTTCTATTAGTTGCCTTGCCTTCTCCTTTCATTGTATTGGTATTCCCTTTCCAGCGGCCAGCAAGTGGTGAAAATAAACAGAGAAAAGTAATATAACCGCTAAGGTCAGATTAGCAGCAGATAGATCATCAAATAGATTTCTTATCTATCTGATGTGTTTTAGGAACATTTTTTAGTAGGATAGAAGTCCAATAGATTTCAGTTTGAAATCTATTGAAAATCGATCTGATGGCATTTTTTTGCCATCAGATTTCCATTAGGGCCAATGCAAAATGATAAGCAATCTCAACAGATCGACCTAGATTTTCCACCCTGCCAGTTCGATGGAAATCGATCGAAATTGGCCGTCGATCGGCCAACCGATTTGCAATCGATCAATCGATTTTGATCGATCGATCGGCCAGAAAATCGGCTGAGTGTATGGGCCCCTTTAATCTAATCATGAGCAACATTTCTTTGCTTGGACTGTGCTGATTTTTTTATATATATAGTTAAGGTGAAACAAAAAAAGTTTGACAAGTTAACTCATGAAAAAAGTTAAGATCGTCCGGAGTTGGTCATTATGTTTATTGATCTGCCCTATTTAAAAGTGACGGTTGCATTTCTTTTTTTTTTTTTTAGAAGGTGTTAACCCATTAGGAGCCAATTGATTTAAATGCTTGGAAGTGCTCTAGGCCAATTTCTTTTAGCTCTTTTTCTAGCATTTGTTACATTTTTCTGCTTCTAATTAGTACTGCTGTAATGTGTATTTATAGACACTTGTCACTAGGGGGCAGTGTGAGACAATAACAGAGGACTTTCGACTTTCAGTTTCAATATTTTCTGCTAGTAGAAAGAGTATAAAGCATTCCGAGAATTTACAGCACGAGTTTTGTCGAGTGAGGTCAAAAGCAGTGAACTTATCTCAAACAAGATCACTCTATTCAAGTTTCTAATGGGTTAACAAAAGTTTAAGTAAAATAAATCATTTAGTTTCGAATAAATGAATCTTTTGGAAGGGATACATTTAGAATGTGATGGACAGTGGGTTTTCAATATTAACCTCCCTAGTGGTATTGACAGATTCTCTGTCCATACAAAACATGCTGTGAACAGTATAAACATGCATACACGTCAATATTCTCCTGCACTGTATACTAGACCCTTGCTTGACACATTTTGGCAAGTTACAGAAAAAAAAAGTTATAAAAATTAAATTTATCACTTTTTGCACAGAAATTCTGGGGAAATTGAACGCCACAAATCTGGTCATAGACCTAATGCTATACTCTCTAGATGGCGAGCCAGCAAGCACCTATGGTGGACACACATAATCTGTACTTTGTCCAACCAGCAATGAGTGTTTAAACATGCTGTGGTGCAGCAATCACTGGAGGACCTCAATACTTTCTGGGTGGCATTGCCCTGCGTACGCCATCCTCAGCTGAATGACAGAATGACAGGTTTTCAACTGATCGTTAGTTCTAATGAGAGGTGTTTCTTGCACCAGTTGGTTGGCTTAGACATGAGCAGACCCAAGTGTCCTGCCTATGGCTAGCTGAAGGCCAAAAGCACATTTTACCGGTGGGACCCAAGGAAACAAACGATCACCCTTCCTAAGGCCTTCTTTGGTTCTTAATTGAAAATGGTTAATGAGATGCTAATTTTTTCTAGCTTGCATGATAATATAATGCTAATTGTATGCAGCCTGAAACTGGACCAGTCCAAGTGCTTTGGGATTGCCCCATTTCCTAGCTGCATACAGTTTGCATTTAAGGTCCTAGTTTATTATTTCAAAATTTGTAGATGATGGAGAGAACCGAGAACCCAATATGGTGTAGTATGTTATAAACAAAGGATAAATGATCAGTGAGAAGTATACTCACTGAGGAGCTATACTTGTTACTGCTGAAATACTGTTGTCCTTATTTATTGCCTGATGAAGCGGGCTTGGCCTACAAAACGCGTACCGTACAATAAATGCGTTTATTACTATCTAGACAGTATTTTGGGTCTGCTTTCTGGAGGTAAGCCCACTACTTCCGCCTAGCAATTTTTAAGAATTTTATCCAATTTTATCCTGCTGGCGCCTCTGTTTTTCATACTGCTATTTCAAAATTTGTATTCAGCAAGAAACCATTGTACATTTCACAGAAAACTGTGTATCGATAGACAAGAGTCCATGCGCAGAGTAACATGAGAGGCCGTTCTGTGGCAGCTAAAGATATACGGTGAAATGCAGTGTGCTTGGTTGTGCTGCGAGTTATGGTCACATAGTGACCCCAGTAGGTTGTAGATAGATGGGACCACCGGGGTTACAAGAAAGAGGGAAAATAGTACTAAGGACTGGTTCACACTGCAAGAGCTTTTCTGGGAGTTTTGTAATTTTAAAAGCTATTACTAATGTAATCCCAAGTGTGTGTTTGCACAGGAGCGATGTGATTTTATGAAAATCCCCCCATTGCATTGCATTACCAAGAGCTTTTACAATCTCTAGTGCTTAAAAAGCTCTTGCAGTGTGAATCAACCCTAAAAAAAGGACAGGTCTTTGGGAAACTTACAGGTGGGGACTCCGCACCTCTCCCCCAATCCCAGCTCAACCATTCGCATCCATTCTCCGCCAGGGATACCAGATCTTATCTACCTTGGCAGAGCGGCCCTCCATTATGCCAGCCATCTGCTCCTGGACCATACATTGGGATACCCTGAACTGCACCTCTTCAAGGGAGACGAATTGCATCTTCCATGACCTGACTACAGTTAGCAGCCACACAAATAAACAATGTTCTATGTTCTCTGATGCCTAGTGAGGTCTCCTATATTTTAGTGTAGCAGCACCAAGGTAATATTTTTCAACCTGATCACTTTAAAAATTCAGTTTTGCATTGTGTTGGGGTTTAACTGGACATTTTGTATTGAAAAAGGACCTTTTGATTATGTAGCTGAGGGCACAGTCATCCACAGGTCTCGAAACACTACTGGGACGTGCTCTTTGTTCAAGATGTTTTATACAATCCTGCAATCCAGTAGGGACTATTTATATATTGTTCCGGGGCATGGAACTGACCTTGAGATAACTTCTGGACACATGTAGGCTTGTACATTCCAGCAATCTTGGCATCTATACTGTATAATTCAGACAATGGAAAATATTCCCGTTCATTAGTGTATTTGGATAGGAGCATGACATTTGGGATGAGATTTGTCCAGTACATGGTGGTGGTAGGACTCCAGAATGATTGGCTAGCAAGCTAACCACGTAGTAGTATATTCTTTGTGTGCACCCTACTTCCTGCTGTCTCTGCACTCTTGCCCTGGAGGCATCTTGATCTAGGTCAGAGTAGGATGGAGGCCCCCAGTGTGAGGAGGAGGAGGAGGAAAGTATGGAGAAAGCTGTGAGCGAGATGTAGGTGGAATTATTGCTGCAGTGAAAGAAATGAGTGGGCAGAGATTAGTATAATAGGCTGCAGACTGCAGTTGCATTGAGGAGGGGACAGTACATTGTGTTAACCTGTAAAGGGACTAGGCTGTAACTCCTTAGCCTGCTTTCTTGCATTTATCTGTCTGCCTTTATGTATTGGGTTACGTATGCAGCAAGTAAGAGCTAAGGGCAGGTGCCTTAGAAGCAAGCCGGTATGGTAATTACAGTAATTATCCTCCTTAGGGAGAGAGAACTGAGATGTGACTGATGCTGCTATTGTGTCTGTGCACTGTCCTGTACATATAGAACACTAATGTATTCTGGCCACTGTTGAAGGCATGATCCTTCATGTCTAAAAATACTGCATGTGTGCCTTGCCTGCTATTTAACATGAGCATTAAAATAGACCTATCATTAAGCACACACTTGAGCTGATTCAGTGGTATATTACCAGCATTTTGCATAAAAAGGATGTTGAAAAATTACGCTGTTGCTGATTTTCCTTATGTGACCTGCCGTCCGAGCAGATCATGTGACTGTTGCCAACTGCAGTATTGCGGGTGTCTAACGTTATCAGGCTACAGGCTGAACACTCAGCAGCTGATTTACAAATGGAAAATAAAAGTTTGCTTTCTCAGAACAGAAAGAATTTGCGATAATTCAGGTTGGAGTGAGCTTGAGATGTCTCCCAGAGCAACACTGCTGAATATATGCAAATTAACCATTGTTGCCCTTAGAAGCTAAACACACCTCCAGATCCGCTGGAATGCAATGATGTGTCAGCTTGTTAATTTGTACAGAGCCATAATAATCCAACATGCATACAGACTGTTTCGGATTGTTTGATCCTCATCAGTGCATGGCATGGATTAATTTGGCTCTATGCAGTAGGGCTTGTAACACTGAGAGGTACAGACTAACCAGCAAGCTCATGGTGAACCAGAACTCATTGGAATGTGTAAGGGACTACAATGGTCCTAAAAGCCCCCTTACTAAGATGGTAAGAAAAACATAAGTTTGCTTTCTTAAAACAGAAAAAATGTGTGATAATTCAGGTTGGGGTGAGCTTGAGATGTCTCCCAGCGCATCACTGCTGAATATATGCAAATTAACCATTGTTACCCTTAGAAGCTAAACACACCTCCAGAACCGCTGGAATGCAATGATGTGTCAGCTTGTTAATTTGTCCAAATGCAACTGCAAAGGATACTGGGGAATACCAGAGCAACCAATAAGAGTCCTTTTTACATTTCATAAGTAAAAGTTGGTTGGCTAGCTTGGTCAGTAGCTTCACTTGAGCTCTAGCCGTCCCTGGACTTGTCTTTGTAAGTAAGCCCAGGGGACTCTATGGATTTATAGCATAACCTATCCTGTAGACCTGCATCTGTTTCTGATATTTGGAGGAAATGCGGATGTGCCAATGTGATTCCTATCCACTCTGTAATGTACTCAGGGGCAGATGGAGGTAGGTCTTCCAATCCTGTTCCCTCTACTCTCAACAGGAAAGATCATGCATCCCAATTGAGGTGATGTCCACTTTCGCATTATGTAAGTTCCTGATCAACAATGCCAGCTCTGACTGTCCATGACGAGGACTACCTGATAGGCTCAAACCCATCATACCCACTGCTGCTGCTCCGTAATGTCAAAACTATGCTGTCCAATCAGCCTGCTAGTCTTACATTGCCTGTGAAATCCCCAAGCCCTCCCACCTAGTTACATGAGTCACCAGTGCTCAGAGAACCAATATCTTCTGCAAACCAACACCAATGCAGAAACCACCTCTACAGCCAGTGGCAAGGGCAGAAAGTTGTGCACATCAGTGCCATTATTACGGGGAGGAGATTTGCTCTGTGAGTGCCGGCTGAAAACAGATTGCTGGACTCACAGGTTGCAGGAGGCTGCTAGCAGGAGCACTATCATGTGGGTAGCCTCAGCTGGAAGCTGCCATTTACTGACTCCCAGCAAAGGAAAACTGCTGGCAAAATAGGTTGAGCAAACCGCAAGTGAAAGGACCGCTACAGAGACATTGTGACATTCTGCTGCCCTTGTGTTCATTCACGTAACAGCGACTGAACAAAATCCTCAGAATGCTTTGTGTAGAGGAAAGAAATAATGCTGCTTTTATGTGAGGTAGCAGAATGTCAACATTTTCACTATAGTGCTCCTTCCCCTGAAAGGTTATAATCGTTTGCCAGATAGTTTAGGAAGAGAACAATGCTGCATAAAATAAGCGGCCAATCAATATGTTGTTGCAATGAAGATGTTCAAAGAGATACTAATAATTTCAGCTTGTATGCAGCTAGGTATTGGGACAATCCTAATCATCAGGAATTGCATTTGATTGGCTCAAATGCAAGCTAAATACAATTTGCATGCAAGATGGGATTATTATTGTATGACAGCATGTCACGCTCTACTCTGCAGACTGTAGGATCCAGTCAGGTTTTTGCAAAGCAAAGTCCATGGCTATCTTAACCACTTGACGACCAGGGATTTTTTCACTGATCGGTGCTGCGTGGGCTCTACAGCCTGCAGCACCGATCAGGAGTGCAGCAGGGCGATCAGACTACCCCCCCCCCCCCTTTTTTCCCCACTAGGGGGATGTCCTGCTGGGGGGGTCTGATCGTCGCTGGCTGCATTTGCTTTGCGGGGGGGGGGGGGCTCTTCAAAGCCCCCCTCCGCAGCGTTCTCCGCCCTCTCGCTCCCTCCCTCTCCCTTCCCCTCTGAGCGGCGCAGGACGGATATCTGTCCTGCACCTGATAGGATAGGCTTCTGCCTATCAGATGCCGGCGATCCCCGGCCAATCAGAGGCCGGGGATCGTCGATCTACATCACGGCGCTGCTGCGCAGTAGCGCCGTATGATGTAAACAGCGGGGATTTCTTCCCCGCGTGTTTAAATTTTGCCGCGATCGGCGGCTCTCCGGCTGTTCACGGAGACACCCTCCGTGAACTGACATGGAAAGGCCGCTCGAACGGCCGTTTCCATGGAAACACTCATACAACCAGTTTACGCCAATCGGCGTTAGCTGGTCGTCAAGAGGTTAAAGTGGTGTTACAGTCTGACATATACTATAATATCTAGTACAGTATGTAAGCATATTGCTATTTTCCAGAATGTACAGCTTTCTATCAGTGTAGCTTGCACACAGAAGCCTCCTGCTAGTCTTATCTCATGCAGTTGGAGAGAGAAGAGAGTCCCAACAGCCCGATGAGCTGGCAATGGTTCAGTGCTCAGTAACTGATAAAGCTTGGAGGGCGGGGGGGGGGGGGGGGGGGGGGGTTGTACCATGATAACTTTCATGCACTTAAAAAAGTTTACGTGTTTTAATTATGTGGCTGACCTATTAGAGTGGGGGATGAATTTTGACTGTAATAATGGTCTAGTGACCCTCCACTCCACCCTAGCAGTTGTAAGCAATGGTGGCATCTTCACCCAAAGAAACAATTTTTCAGGTTTTAGGGTCTGAAAGCATGCAAAAAAATTGCACTGCTTTTAGAACCTAAAATCCGGAAAAAATCATAACCCTAAGGGGGTTAGAAGGATGTACTAAAAGTTGTGTTGTACTTTGTCCCTGAATTTTCTGATACGTGAAAGGAACACGCCACATCAGAAGGCAAAATGCTGTAGGCTCTGTACTCGCACCAACACCTCTTTTATACATATTTTATATATATTAGCAGTGCCTCCTAGCTTAAATCGTTTTTTATAATCTATATAAACATAAGCTTGGCATGGCTCAGAGTAGCAGTGTCTGCAGTTCCAGGTTGGTCATCCACAGCCCTCTTGTGTTTACAAGTGACAGGTTGACATCTTCTGTGTCCTGTACATGAGGTGCATTAAACTGCAGCACAGCAAGATGTCTCAATCATCCCCCAGCCTCCACTCTCTATAGGGTTGGTGAAGCAGATCTGGGGAACACACTGGGCTGTGTGAGGGTCTGGCAGAGGCGGCTGTGATGTTTACAATGAGGAGCGTGGCTGGTACACGGAGGCATCTGATGGGCTGTAAAGAGCTAGCTATTATTGCAGATTGGTGCTGGGGGTGAGTCAGTACAGCATTGGCTAACTCTCCAGACATTGCCAGCTCTGGGAGACGCTCTCCTATCCTTTCATGACCTTTCCATAGCAACAGGCTGTGATTTGTGCTGAAGGTCCCCCTCCTCTTCCCTTATCAGCTTGGCATTGGGACCTCTCCATGTTATTTCTGAACCCTCCGCAGCTCCGCAGCTGTGGTGTCTGTGTTCAGTGCAGCAGGCCTCCAGCGTGGTACAAGGCCGCTATCACACCTCTGACAATGTGATGTGTGCCACACTCCGCAGCTGCCGCAGGTGGCTGTGACAGGGCAGCAGAGCAATGTCGCAAGCTGCTTTCTTCATTCACTATCTCCAAATAAGCATTCAGTATGTAAGCAACATGAATTAACCGCTACGTGTTTAAAGGACCGCTATCTCAACAAAATAAAATAGATGTAAACACATGCATACAAATAAGTCTTTCTTCCAGAGTAAAATGTGCTATAAATTACTTTTCTACTGTGTTACTGTCACTTAGAGTAGGTGGTAGAAATCTGACAGACATGACAGGTTTTGGACTAGCCCTTCCCGTCATGGGGGATTCTCAGGGTTTCCTTTATCATCAAAAGCAGATGCTCAGTCAAACTTCTAAAATTGTGTGTGTGTGTGTGTGTATATGTATATATATATATATATATATATATATATATATATATATATATATATATATATAGAATAAATGAAACGCTGAGAATCCCCCATGAAGAGTTGGGCTAGTCAAAAACCTGTCAGTTTTGTGCAATTTCCACTAAGTACTATAAGCGACAGCAAAATGTCTTTTAAAAGCAGTTAAGGTAGTGTATATTTATCATCCTCCACTTCCTCCTAACTGTCCCTTATATCCGTGGCAATGGAGTTGATTCACAAAGCTTACTTATCTTAAACGATACATGAGGCGGAAAAAAAAAAGTTCAACTCATCTGTGGCTTCTTCCAGCCCTAGAAATGTCTGTGTCCGTCGGAGCAGCTGCAGTCTCCCAGTCGTCAGCTGCTGCTTCTGTAATGGTCGGCGACCAAGCTGGGTAGGACTCTTTTGCGCATGCATGCCATTAGTGGTCACACTGCTGTGGCTGGGAGCATTGCACCTGCGCAGAACAATCCCGCCCATGGGACCACAAGCATCACATGCGCACCCATGCACAGAAGAGGCCAGGTCACTGGCTATTACGGAAGCAACAGCTGACTACTAGGAGACGGTGCAGCCGTGCTGAAGGACACAAACACTTCCAGCGGCCGGGAGAAGCCACTGTTGGTTTTTTCCCGCTTCATGTACCCTTTAAATCGGCCAGATGCAATAGCGGATTTCCGATGGGCTCTGGTGGAAGCAGCCGAGCCTGATCAGGTCTGCTCTTCGGCGCAGACGGTTCGCAGTAGATCGATTGGGCTTGCCTATTTGCACCCCATTGTACTTAAAACCTAACTTGTTTTTTTCTGGTTTGTATTTTTAGTTGTTGTTTTTTTTGTCTGTATGCTCAGCAAATGATCCTACTAGCATATGTGAAATGAGGGGGGATAAAAGCCTGATTCTATTTATAATTTATGATTATGTATGTGGGGGTTTGCCATACATGCCAATTACGTATACATGCTGAGCTGCTGCTTTCAGTGGGAGCCTGTGGGTGTGAGATACTGGAGAAGTGCAGTGAAGTGAAGCTGTAATGGCTTCAATCACCTCATCTTGTGCAGAGTAATTAAAGGAATTGAATTTGTCAGCACATGGTTGGGTGTTTTGAGCTCGGGGTAAAAAAAGAAAAAAAAAACCCTTGCTTTAATGTATGCCAGCTTTGCTAAATCATCACCTATGAGTCAGCTAGACTCCAGGAGACTTGTCCTTCCACAGTGGTTGTTCAGCAAGGATGGCGACTGAAACAAAAGAAAATGTTCAGGCGATTTTTATTGAGATGATCGTTTACACACTATTGCGTAACATTGTTTAAGGGCTACCCACAGCGATCGTTCATTTTGAACGACCGCCATGTCTGATCACGGCATGACTGATTAAGATCTCCACCAAGTCAGTGGACTTTAGTAGAAAATTAGAACTATTGTTTAAGTGATCGTTTGAGGTCTGCCGTTCGGTTTCTGTTTTCACGACTTTGCCAGATGTATCGTGGAACGATAGTTTGTTGGCAGATATCTCCAATCCATCTGACCAGGGGTACTGGGCTTTAAGGACAACTGCAATGAGAAGAATATGGAAGTTGCCATATTTCAGAATCAGAATCAGAATCGCATTTATTTCGCCAAGCACGACTGGGTCGTGCCCGGAATTGGGCTTGGCACAAGAATACAGGGCATGTACATAGAAACATATGAGACAATAGAGCATAGAACATCACAAGAACAATATTTTACATCAATACTTTACAACACATCTGGTTCCAAACATATACGTGATACCTTTCCAAACACATCAGCCATGTGGTGATTTATATGTAGAAAGTCATGGGGGGGGGCAGTCTACGGGGGGAGAGAAAGGGCAGAGCGTATAGAGTTCAGCGAAATTACAGCTGAGGGGAAGAAGCTGTTTTTGTGTCTCGTGGTCTTTGTGGAGATGGACCGGTACCTTAGATACCTCCGCCCCACGGGGAGCTGATTGAAAAACTGGTGGCCGGGGTGGGAGGGATCCTTGGCAATCTTCAGTGCTCTGGAGCGTAGTCTGGCGTTGTAGAGGGAGTCCAGGGCAGGGAGTGTGTTCCGGATGATTCTTTCCGCTGACCTGATGACTCTCTGTAGTTTGCGTCTGTCGCCTTCGGAGGAGCCAGCATACCATACAAGGATGGAAGAACAGAGGACGGATTCGATGGTTGCGGTATAGAAGTTCGTCAGGAGTTTTTGTGACATGCCGAACTTCTTCAGTTGGCGGAGGAAGTAAAGCCTCTGCTGGGCTTTCCTCTGGGTGGAGACCGTGTTAGCCTTCCACTTCAGGGTGTTGGAGATGGTGGTGCCCAGGAGGCGGGCACAGGGCACACTCTCCACCACCATTCCTCCAATGTGCAGTGGAGGTGGCGAGGGGGCATGTTTCCGAAAGTCAATGATAATCTCAATGGTTTTTGCGTTGTTGAGGACCAGCTTGTTCTCCTTGCACCAGTGGCAAATCCTTTCCACTTGATGGCGGTAAGCCTGCTCGTCATTGTTGGAGATCAGGCCGACTATGGTGGTGTCGTCTGCAAATTTGATTACCTTGACAGAGCTTGCTGAGGATCTGCAATTGTTCGTGTACAGGGAGAACAGGAATGGTGACAAGACGCAGCCTTGTGGAGCCCCTGTGTTGGTGGTCTTTGGTTGCGAGGAGGTGGAGCCCAGCTTTACCACCTGGGATCTGTTTGTAAGGAAGTCATTGATCCACAGTTGGAGTGTGGGGTGGACCCCGAGCTCAGCCAGATTCTCACGTAGTATATGGGGGCTAATGGTGTTAAATGCTGAGCTGAAGTCGAGGAGGAGGACCCTGGCATATGAATTTGGTTTGTCGAGGTGATTGTAGGCAAGCTCCAGACAGATGTTAATGGCGTCGTCGGTCGACCTATTTGCCCTGTATGCAAATTGGTACGGGTCTAGTTGGGTTTCTGTTTTGTGTTTAAGGAGGGGCAGGACCACCTTTTCAAAAGTTTTCATTATGACCGATGTGAGGGCGACAGGCCTGAAATTATTGAGGTCGGACGCGCCCTGCTTTTTGGGTACAGGGATGATGGTGGACCTCTTGAAGCATGCCGGTACTCTGCCACACTGTAGGGACTTGTTGAAGACGGAGGAGAGGATAGGAGCAAGCTGCTGTGCGCATGTTTTCAGGCAGGCTGGCGACACTCCGTCAGGGCCCGAGGCTTTCCTGGCCTTTAGCCTGGACAGGTGGCACGCCACGTCCGCCTCGCTTACGGCCGGGGGAGGCAAGTTATGGCCAGGTGGTACGGCGGTATGGGGTGAAGTGATGGGAGCCTGTAGCCTCGCAGGAGCCTCATTCTCCTCGAACCTGCAGTAGAAGTCGCTGAGGTTTTCCGCCAGCTCAGTGCTGGGAGGTGCGCTTTCCTTTAAAACCATATAAGTTGCCTGGCAGCCCTGCTGATCTTTTTGTCTCCAGTAGCGTCTGAATCACACCAGATCTTGTCAGATCTGACAATTTTATGTATTTATTTATATAGCACCGACATATTAGGCAGCGCTGTACAGAGTATATTGTCTTGTCACTAACTGTCCCCCAGAGGGGCTCACAATCTAGTCCCTACCATGGTCGTATGTCTATGTATCGTGTAGTGCAATGCCAGAAACACATGATCTGCAAATGCTTGTTCAGGGTCTATGGTTAAAAGTATTAGAGGTAGAGGATCAGCTGGATAGCCAGGTAACTGGCTTAAAAGGAAATAAATATGGCAGCCTTCATATCCCTCTCACTTCAGTTGTCCTTTAAAGAGACTCTGTAACATCAAAAATATCCCCTGGGGGGTACTCACCTCGGGTGGGGGAAGCCTCAGGATCCTAATAAGGCTTCCCACGCCGTCCTCTGTCCCACGGGGGTCTCACTGCAGCCCTCCGAACAGCCGCCGACAGACCCGACTGTTGATTCAATATTTACCTTTGCAGGCTCCAGCGGAGGCGCTGTGTCTGCTTTCGACTCCGAAGTAGACGGAAATACCCGATCTCAGTCGGGTCCGCTCTATTGCGCAGGCAGCGGAGACTTGCGCCTGCACAGTAGAGCAGACCCGACGGCGATCGGGTATTTCCGCCTACTTTGGAGCCGTCAGAGCGCCTGCGCAGGAGCTGGGAAGGTAAATATTGACGTCACCGCTGTACGGAGGGCTGCAGCGAGACCCCTGAGGGACAGAGGACGGCGTGGGAAGCCTCATTAGGATCCTGAGGCTTCCCCCACCCGAGGTGAGTACCCCCCAGATGACGTTATGACGTTACAGATGCTCTTTAAGGCCGCTTTTCCAGTTGTAGAGTGATCCCATGGCATGCCAGCCTGCATTGGGATCACCGTACCACACAAATTAGTAGTTTAATTGGACAAGGAAGAAAGCTGGCACATCCAAAATCAATCTTTATTGCTTCCATGTAAAAATATGGCCAACGTTTTGGGGCCGCGTAGGACTCCTTTATCAAGGCAATATTCGCTCAGAGGCAAAGATCTGTCTGCTGCTGTGCAAAAGTCCCTGCATTGGAAGTTGGGAGTCTGGCTCCTCTAACACTCGCTGACAACGATGTGTATTGCCTGGGATCAGCAGCAAGTAGTTTAATTGACCCTGTGGCAGAGTGGGCCGGCAGGGTCATATGCATAAGTCCGCCCTCATTCCTCTCCCGTTCAGTGACATACTCTGTGCTGGACAGGAAGCACGTCACAGGGATTCCCATACTTTTGCGCTTCGTCGTTTACACTTGTTGCATCACCATAGATTTGCATTACTTCATAATCTGTGCAGTAGGTACGGATCATGCGGTAGCACACAAATGACTTTGCGGCGGGTATGCAGCGATTGAACGTCGCATGCGTAGGTGTAAGTCTCCACAGACTTTCATTGACTTAGCCTCTCGCAGTAAAAATGCTTGCTGCAACACCATAGTGTAAAAGGACTGAGTCTACTTGTACTTTCCACCCCCCAAGTATCCTGTATTGCCCCTTAGTAACGTGGTACGTGTGTATGTTCCTCTCGGGACCCGGGGGCGTTGCTGCACTTAGTGGATAGCTTTTACTCTGTTTCTGAAGCACTCTATTTTTCTTCCTTTTCTGATGCAGATTTTCGCATAGGCATGCATTGGAGTCAGTTTTTCTGCATCCAGTCTGCGTGTAGTGGAAATAGGCCCTAAGTCATTTTTTGATTGAAAATCGATCAGTTAGTATTGCATTATCTTGCCTCATATTAAAATCAATTAGAAAACGACTCGAGTGTTTCCTGAAGCAACTCTAAGCTATGTTTATCCTCTGCAGCCCTTCCACCAAACCAAACATTTTTTTTATTCAAAATATTTAGTTGCACCACTCTGACACATACAAAGATAAATAAACACTCCATCAAGCCTATGAGCATTTCAGTGCATGCTTCTCACCCTTCTCTTTTCATAACTAGGGGTATACAGGTGGCAGCCATTAGCAATTCCTCCTTTGCTGGACACCTCCTACTCCACCAGTCTGCCGGATTCTGTCCCGGCAATATGAAAGGAAGGGAGGGGTTCCTCCAATAAATGTAAAATATTTTATATTTATCATCATGCAGCTGAAAAAAGGCTGCTATTTATTATTATAAGTTAGAAAATAGATTTTATTTCTGAAATCTTTTATTTTTTCTATTTGTGTCCACTTTAATCGCTATGCCAATTACCATGTTCGATAAATAAACTGTACAAAAAATGATCAGAGGTTTATTAGCCAGATTTGTGGGAACAATACATTTAATTGCAGATTTGATTTAAGGGATCATATCTGCTAGAAATATTGCCTCATGTATGGCTACTTAATAAGAGTACTGGTTCTCGCTTGAGAAACCCTGAGCATTGGGGGCTCGCACCAGCAGTGTCAGGCCATTAAAAGCAGCAAAAGAAAAAACATTTATAAAAATTGCTTAACTATAATTAGATCCACTAGCAAAGGCAGACATCCAGTCTTGTAAAATAAATGTTACTCCGACTGCAGGGCAAGGTTGTGATTACAACTCTGCCCAGCTTGCCTTACCTGCCATTTTAGTCCATTTTTCATGTGAAATTGGTGTGCAGCCTGCTTCTCTCCCTCCTGTAAGAACAGCTAGGACCACCTCAGTGGTATTTAACTTAAGTGGTCCTAGCTCTGCATATGTGCGCCACTTAACATGCGGGGAGCGATGCTGTCCTAGCTCAGGGTAAAATGCTGGTATAGGGGAGGGGAGCCGAGTGGACATCACTACTCTACAGAAATGGACTACATCAGCAGGTAAGACAGCCAAGGCATTGCTGCACTAGCCCTGCTGTCTGGTATTTGTTCTACACTATAGATGGGCTTAAAGAGAAACTCCAACCTAGAATTGAACTTTATCCCAATCAGTAGCTGATACTCCCTTTTACATGAGAAATATAATGATTTTCACAAACAGACCATCAGGGGGCGCTGTGTGACTGATTTTGTGCTGAAACCCCTCCCACAAGAAGCTCTGAGTACCTCGGTACTCTGGGCAAACTGCCAGAATGTAACAATGTTCACAGACAGGAAAAAGCTGCTTACAGCTGTCTCTAACAGCCAAAACAGCTAGGAGCAGCTACATAACCTGCCCACAGTAAAAATGTCACCATGTAATAAATGTCAGAATGCAAATCAGGGAGAGGAAAGATTTTACAATGAGCAAACACTGACTAAATCATTTATACATAATTATGGTAAAAAATGAAGCACTTTTTTTACTACTTTATTTTCACTGGAGTTCCTCTTTAAGTATTACTTTACAAGACTATATACTCTGTTAAGCATTGCAGAAGATATTGGCACTATATACAGTAAATACTAAATAATAAAATATGGTAGGGATTAGATTGTGAGCCCCTCTGAGCCACAGTTAGTGACAAGACTACATGCTCTGTAAAGCACTGAGGAAGATGTCAGTGCTATAGAAATACTAAATAATATCTGTATACGTATTGTTGACAATTTACGGCTGATCTTGCCTCATTGCTGTGTTTTACAAAGTGATGACATTTTTAGTAGTATATGATGGCTTGAAAATTTTTTGTAAATACTGCTGTGAATGTTTTAATTGATAAAGGTCTATTTCCACTACGACGTCACATTTTGCATACATTTTTCCTGTATGCAAATTTTTACGTTTTTATGCTAATTTGAATGCGAATTTTCGTATGCGTCGAACAATCATTACAGGTAAAATGTATGCGTAGTGCATAAATCTGCAGCAAACAATCCATATTTTTTTCTGCATCACACCGCATTGAAAAATTGCATTCAGTGGAAATTACTCCATTGACATTCATTGGTTACACTTATAATGCGAAAGTTCACATTGAGATTTTGTACTTAGTGGTAGCAGGCCCTTAGTGTTGGCAGCTTGTTGTGCAGTAGATGTTTGTTTTCGGTAATTTGTACAAGTGATAGTTTTCCAAATAAGGCATTTGGAAACCAGAGATTTACTGATCTAATTAATATGCCATAGAAGTGTTGGATCCTCTAGCAATTGGTTTGCATGGCCAGAAAGATAGACTCTTGGCTCTCATATCCTGCTAAGGAACAACATGGTGACCACAAAGTGAGAAGTGTGGCTTTTATCAGTCTTCCCAGCTTTATCTGTCACCCCAGCTGTCTGGCACAGAGAAAGGTTCTATGAGTAGCTTCACCCAACATGCCAGAAGATTAGCTCTGCAATATCCTAGTATTACATTGGCTTGAGACGTTGGGAGGGTTTGTTTAAAGGACACCTGAACTGAGAGATATATGGAGGCTGCCATAATAATTTCCTTTCAAACAATGCACATTGCCTGGCTGTCCTGCTGATTCTCTGTATGGCCTAGTGCACACCAGAGCGGTTCGACAGCGTTTTTCGATCCGCTTGCGGATGTGGAAACGCTTGGGTAATGTATTTCAATGGGCTGGTGCACACCAGAGCGGGAGGCGTTTTGCAGAAACGCATACTCCCGGGCTGCTGCAGATTTATGGATTGCGGAGGCGTTTCTGCCTCCAATGTAAAGTATATGAAAAACGCAAACCGCTCTGAAAAACGGCAGATCAGAGCGGTTTTGCAGGCATTTTTGTTACAGAAGCTGTTCATTAACAGCTTTACTGTAACAATATCTGAAATCTACTACATCAAAAACCTTCACAAAACCGCAAAACGCTAGCTGAAACGCTACAGAAAAATAAGAAAAAGAGTTTCAAAATCCGCTAGCATTTTGCGGATCTGCTAGCGGGTTTTGGTGTGCGCCAGGCCTCAGCAATACTTTTAGTCACAGACCCTGAACAAGCATGCAGATCAAATGTTTCTGACTGAAGTCTGAATGGATTTGCCGCATACTTCTTTCTGGTGTGTGATCCAGACACTACTGCAGCCATAAAGATCAGCAGGACTGCCGGGTAACTGATGTTTAAAAGGAAAAAAATATGGCAGCTACCCTAACCCACTAAGTTCAAGTGTCCCTACATATGATGTAATTAATTGCATGTGTTTTACAGCTAAGAAATAGAACTTTAATAGCAAAGAAAGGAGTCATACTATTGTTTTCCAGTACAGGAAGAGTTAAAAAAAACTTCAGATATCTGTGCAAAAGAGCTTTTCTGAGCTCTTTGACCCACTGGGTCGAATACAATCTTAAGGTGGCCATACACTGGACGATTTGCCATCAGATCGACCAACAGATAGTTCCCTCTCTGATCGAATCTGATCAGAGAGGGATCGTATGGCTGCCTTTACTGCAAACAGATTGTGAATCAAGTTCAGCCTGAAACCGACTACCATCTGTGAAGCTGCCGCTCAGCCCCCCCTTCCCGCATACATTGATCCGGCCGGCGCGAATCCCCCGGGCTCCGCTGTCTTCTTCTCCGCGCTCGGCTCCAGGGCTCCAGCTTCACTTCCTGTCCCGGGACGTTTACACAGTAGAGGGCGCTCTACTGTTTAAACTTCCTACCAGGACAGGAAGAAGTGAAGCCTGCCGGACTCAGAGCCCAGCGGAGCAGGCGCAGCGGGGACACTCGCCGGCGGAATAGGTAATGTATTGCTGCTGTATTGCGTCGGCTATCGGGCATTCGAACGCCGCTATCGACGCACTCCCGACCCGCCGGTGATCGAGTGAAATCTTCCGCATGGACAGGAACGACGGGAATCGACGGGAACAATCGTTTTTGGTTGGAAATTGATCGTTCGGTCAATGTTTGCGCAACAATTTCACAGCAGATTCGATCACAGTGATCGAATCTGCTGTATATCGGCAGGAAAATTGTTAGGTGTATGGGCCCCTTTATTTTCTGAAACACTCAAACAGCAAAGAAACAGTGGGAGGCAGCTTCAGATAAGGTTTTACTGTTGGAGAGTTCAAAGGGTAATTATTTCTGCTTTGTTTTGTGGTTTAACCACCCTGGCGTTCTGATTATATCGCCAGGGTGGCTGCGGGAGGGTTTTTTTTGAATAAAAAAAAAACTATTTCATGCAGCCAACTGAAAGTTGGCTGCATGAAAGCCCACTAGAGGGCGCTCCGGAGGCGATCTTCCGATCGCCTCCGGCGCCCAGAATAAACAAGGAAGGCCGCAATAAGCGGCCTTCCTTGTTTTGCTTATATCGTCGCCATAGCGACGAGCGGAGTGACGTCATCGACGTCAGCCGACGTCCTGACGTCAGCCGCCTCCGATCCAGCCCTTAGCGCTGGCCGGAACTTTTTGTTCCGGCTACGCTGGGCTCAGGCGGCTGGGGGGACCCTCTTTCGCCGCTGCTCGCGGCGAATCGCCGCAGAGCGGCGGCGATCAGGCAGCACACGCGGCTGGCAAAGTGCCGGCTGCGTGTGCTGCTTTTTATTTGATTAAAATCGGCCCAGCAGGGCCTGAGCGGCGACCTCCGGCGGTGTTGGACGAGCTCAGCTCGTCCAGACCGCTCAGGTGGTTAAAAGACAGAGGGCCATATGCACTTCAATTTTTCTCCAAAGATTTCTCCTAGATCATATTTTCACACCTTGCAAATAAAATGCCCTTTAAAGAGGAACTCCAGTGAAAATAATGTAATAAAAAAAGTGCTTAACCACTTCAGGACCACAGTCTTTTCGCCCCTTAAGGACCAGAGCCTTTTTCTCCATTCAGACCACTGCAGCTTTCACGGTTTATTGCTCGGTCATACAACCTACCACCTAAATGAATTTTACCTCCTTTTCTTGTCACTAATACAGCTTTCTTTTGATGCTATTTGATTGCTGCTGCGAGTTTTACTTTTTATTATATTCATCAAAAAAGACATGAATTTTGTCAAAAAAATGACTTTTTTAACTTTCTGTGCTGACATTTTTCAAATAAAGTAAAATTTCCTATACATTTGAGCGCGAAAGTTATTCTGCTACATGTCTTTGATAAAAAAAAAAACATTCAGTGTATATTTATTGGATTGGGTAAAAGTTATAGCGTTTACAAACTATGGTGCCAAAAGTGAATTTTCCCATTTTCAAGCATCTCTGACTTTTCTGCGCACCTGTCATGTTTCATGAGGGGCTAAAATTCCAGGATAGTACAAATACCCCCCAAATGACCCCATTTTGGAAAGAAGACATCCCAAAGTATTCAGTGAGAGGCATGGTGAGTTCATAGAAGATTTTATTTTTTGTCACAAGTTAGCGGAAAATGACAGTTTGTGACAAAAAAAAAAAAAAAAAAAAGTTTCCATTTCTTCTAACTTGCGACAAAAAAAAATGAAATCTGCCACAGACTCACTATGCTCCTCTCTGAATACCTTGAAGTGTCTACTTTCCAGAATGGGGTCATTTGTGGGGTGTGTTTACTGTCCTGGCATTTGGGGGGTGCCTAATTGTAAGCACCCCTGTAAAGCCTAAAGATGCTCATTGGACTTTGGGCCCCTTAGCGCAGTTAGGCCGCAAAAAAGTGCCACACATGTGGTATTGCCGTACTCAGGAAAAGTAGTATAATGTGTTTTGGGGTGTATTTTTACACATACACATGCTGGGTGGGAGAAATATCTCCGTAAATGACAATTTTTTTATTTTTTTTACACACAATTGTCTATTTATAGAGATATTTCTCCCACTCAGCATGGGTATGTGGAAAAATACACCCCAAAACACATTATACTACTTCTCCTGAGTACGGCGATACCACATGTGTGGCACTTTTTTGCACCCTAACTGCGCTAAGGGGCCCAAAGTCCAATGAGTACCTTTAGGATTTCACAGGTCATTTTGAGAAATTTCGTTTCAAGACTACTCCTCACGGTTTAGGGCCCCTAAAATGCCAGGACAGTATAGGAACCCCACAAATTACCCCATTTTAGAAAGAAGACACCCCAAGGTATTCCGTTAGATGTATGGTGAGTTCATAGAAGATTTTTTTTTTTTGTCACAAGTTAGCGGAAATTGATTTTAATTGTTTTTTTTCACAAAGTGTCATTTTCCGCTAACTTGTGACAAAAAATAAAATCTTCTATGAACTCGCCATTCTCCTAACGGAATACCTTGGGGTGTCTTCTTTCTAAAATGGAGTCATTTGTGGGGTTCCTATACTGCCCTGGTATTTTAGGGGCCCTAAACCGTGAGGAGTAGTCTTGAAACCAAATGTGGCAAAATGACCTGTGAAATCCTAAAGGTACTCATTGGACTTTGGGCCCCTTAGCGCACTTAGGGTGCAAAAAAGTGCCACACATGTGGTACCGCCGTACTCAGGAGAAGTAGTATAATGTGTTTTGGGGTGTATTTTTACACATACCCATGCTGGGTGGGAGAAATATCTCTGTAAATGACAATTATTTGATTTTTTTTACACACAATTGTCCATTTACAGAGAGATTTCTCCCACCCAGCATGGGTATGTATAAAAATACACCCCAAAACACATTATACTACTTCTTCTGAGTACGGCGATACCACATGTGTGACACTTTTTTGCAACCTAGGTGCGCTAAGGGGCCTAACGTCCTATTCACAGGTCATTTTGAGGCATTTGGATTCTAGACTACTCCTCACGGTTTAGGGCCCCTAAAATGCCAGGGCAGTATAGGAACCCCACAAGTGACCCCATTTTAGAAAGAAGACACCCCAAGGTATTCTGTTAGGAGTATGGTGAGTTCATAGAAGATTTTTTTTTTGTCACAAGTTAGCGGAAAATGACACTTTGTGAAAAAAAAAACAATACATATCAATTTCCGCTAACTTGTGACAAAAAATAAAATCTTCTATGAACTCATCATACACCTAAAAGAATACCTTGGGGTGTCTTCTTTCTAAAATGGGGTCACTTGTGGGGTTCCTATACTGCCCTGGCATTTTAGGGGCCCTAAACCGTGAGGAGTAGTCTTGAACCCAAATGTCTCAAAATGACCTGTGAAATCCTAAAGGTACTCATTGGACTTTGGGCCCCTTAGCACAGTTAGGCTGCAAAAAAGTGTCACACATGTGGTATCGCCGTACTCAGAAGAAGTAGTATAATGTGTTTTGGGGTGTATTTTTACACATACCCATGCTGGGTGGGAGAAATATCTCTGTAAATGACAATTATTTGATTTTTTTTACACACAATTGTCCATTTACAGAGAGATTTCTCCCACCCAGCATGGGTATGTATAAAAATACACCCCAAAACACATTATACTACTTCTTCTGAGTACGGCGATACCACATGTGTGACACTTTTTTGCAACCTAGGTGCGCTAAGGGGCCTAACGTCCTATTCACAGGTCATTTTGAGGCATTTGGATTCTAGACTACTCCTCACGGTTTAGGGCCCCTAAAATGCCAGGGCAGTATAGGAACCCCACAAGTGACCCCATTTTAGAAAGAAGACACCCCAAGGTATTCTGTTAGGAGTATGGTGAGTTCATAGAAGATTTTTTTTTTGTCACAAGTTAGCGGAAAATGACACTTTGTGAAAAAAAAAACAATACATATCAATTTCCGCTAACTTGTGACAAAAAATAAAATCTTCTATGAACTCATCATACACCTAAAAGAATACCTTGGGGTGTCTTCTTTCTAAAATGGGGTCACTTGTGGGGTTCCTATACTGCCCTGGCATTTTAGGGGCCCTAAACCGTGAGGAGTAGTCTTGAACCCAAATGTCTCAAAATGACCTGTGAAATCCTAAAGGTACTCATTGGACTTTGGGCCCCTTAGCACAGTTAGGCTGCAAAAAAGTGTCACACATGTGGTATCGCCGTACTCAGAAGAAGTAGTATAATGTGTTTTGTGGTGTATTTTTACATATAACCATGCTGGGTGGGAGAAATATCTCTGTAAATGACACATTTTTTTATTTGTTTTACACACAATTGTCCATTTACAGAGAGATTTCTCCCACCCAGCATGGGTATGTGTAAAAATACACCACAAAACACATTATACTACTTCTCCTGAGTATGGCGATACCACATGTGTGACACTTTTTTGCAGCCTAGGTGCGCTAAGGGGCCCAACGTCCTATTCACAGGTCATTTTGAGGCATTTGTTTTCTAGACTACTCCTCACGGTTTAGGGCCCCTAAAATGCCAGGGCAGTATAGGAACCCCACAAGTGACCCCATTTTAGAAAGAAGACACCCCAAGGTATTCCGTTAGGGGTATGGTGAGTTCATAGAAGATTTTATTTTTTCTCACAAGTTAGTGAAAAATGACACTTTGTGAAAAAAACAATAACAATCCAATTTCCGCTAACTTTTGACAAAAAATAAAATATTCTATGAACCCATCATACACCTAACAGAATACCTTGGGGTGTCTTCTTTCTAAAATGGGGTCACTTGTGGGGTTCCTATACTGCCCTGGCATTTTACGGGCCCAAAACTGTGAGTAGTCTGGAAACCAAATTTCTCAAAATGACTGTTCAGGGGTATAAGCATCTGCAAATTTTGATGACAGGTGGTCTATGAGGGGGCAAATTTTGTGGAATCGGTCATAAGCAGGGTGGCCTCTTAGATGACAGGATGTATTGGGCCTGATCTGATGGATAGGAGTGCTAGGGGGGTGACAGGAGGTGATTGATGGGTGTCTCAGGGGGCGGTTAGAGGGGAAAATAGATGCAATCAATGCACTGGGGAGGTGATCGGAAGGGGGTCTGAGGGGGATCTGAGGGTTTGGCCGAGTGATCAGGAGCCCACACGGGGCAAATTAGGGCCTGATCTGATGGGTAGGTGTGCTAGGGGGTGACAGGAGGTGATTGATGGGTGTCTCAAGGTGTGATTAGAGGGGGGAAATAGATGCAAGCAATGCACTGGCGAGGTGATCAGGGCTGGGGTCTGAGGGCGTTCTGAGGTGTGGGCGGGTGATTGGGTGCCCGCAAGGGGCAGATTAGGGTCTAATCTGATGGGTAACAGTGACAGGTGGTGATAGGGGGTGATTGATGGGTAATTAGTGGGTGTTTAGAGGAGAGAATAGATGTAAACAATGGATTTGGGAGGTGATCTGATGTCGGATCTGCGGGCGATCTATTGGTGTGGGTGGGTGATCAGATTGCCCGCAAGGGGCAGGTTAGGGGCTGATTGATGGGTGGCAGTGACAGGGGGTGATTGATGGGTGGCAGTGACAGGGGGTGATTGATGGGTGATTGACAGGTGATCAGTGGGTTATTACCCGGAATAACAGATGTAAATATTGCACGGGCAAATTGATAAGGGGGGGGGGGTCTGAGGGCAATCTGAGCGTGTGGGCGGGTGATTGGGTGCCCGCAAGGGGCAGATTAGGGTCTAATCTGATGGGTAACAGTGACAGGTGGTGATAGGGGGTGATTGATGGGTAATTAGTGGGTGTTTAGAGGAGAGAATAGATGTAAACAATGGATTTGGGAGGTGATCTGATGTCGGATCTGCGGGCGATCTATTGGTGTGGGTGGGTGATCAGATTGCCCGCAAGGGGCAGGTTAGGGGCTGATTGATGGGTGGCAGTGACTGGGGGTGATTGATGGGTGGCAGTGACAGGGGGTGATTGATGGGTGATTGACAGGTGATCAGTGGGTTATTACCCGGAATAACAGATGTAAATATTGCACGGGCGAATTGATAAGGGGGGGGTCTGAGGGCAATCTGAGCGTGTGGGCAGGTGATTGGGTGCCCGCAAGGGGCAGATTAGGGTCTAATCTGATGGGTAACAGTGACAGGTGGTGATAGGGGGTGATTGATGGGTAATTAGTGGGTGTTTAGAGGAGAGAATAGATGTAAACAATGGATTTGGGAGGTGATCTGATGTCGGATCTGCGGGCGATCTATTGGTGTGGGGGGGTGATCAGATTGCCCGCAAGGGGCAGGTTAGGGGCTGATTGATGGGTGGCAGTGACAGGGGGTGATTGATGGGTGGCAGTGAAAGGGGGTGATTGATGGGTGATTGACAGGTGATCAGTGGGTTATTACCCGGAATAACAGATGTAAATATTGCACGGGCGAATTGATAAGGGGGGGGTCTGAGGGCAATCTGAGCGTGTGGGCAGGTGATTGGGTGCCCGCAAGGGGCAGATTAGGGTCTAATCTGATGGGTAACAGTGACAGGTGGTGATAGGGGGTGATTGATGGGTAATTAGTGGGTGTTTAGAGGAGAGAATAGATGTAAACAATGGATTTGGGAGGTGATCTGATGTCGGATCTGCGGGCGATCTATTGGTGTGGGGGGGTGATCAGATTGCCCGCAAGGGGCAGATCAGGGGCTGATTGATGGGTGGCAGTGACAGGGGGTGATTGACGGGTGATTGACAGGTGATTGACAGGTGATTGACAGGTGATCAGGGGGGATAGATGCATACAGTACACGGGGGGGGGGGGTCTGGGGGGGGGTCTGGGGAGAATCTGAGGGGTGGGGGGGTGATCAGGAGGGAGTAGGGGGCAGATTAGGGACTTAAAAAAAAAATAGCGTTGACAGATAGTGACAGGGAGTGATTGATGGGTGATTAGGAGGGTGACTGGGTGCAAACAGTGGTCTGGGGGGTGGGCAGGGGGGGGTCTGAGGGGTGCTGTGGGCGATCAGGGGGCAGGGGGGGGGGGAAATCAGTGTGTTTGGTGCAGACTAGGGTGGCTGCAGCCTGCCCTGGTGGTCCCTCGGACACTGGGACCACCAGGGCAGGAGGCAGCCAGTATAATAGGCTTTGTATACATTACAAAGCCTATTATACACTGTTGCAGCGGCGATCCGGATGCCAGTAACCCGCCGGCGCTTCCGAACGGCCGGCGGGTTACGGCGAACGGGGGGCGGAGCCAGTCCCCGGCGGCTGATCGCGTCACGAATGACGCGATCGCCGCATAGCCACTCCCGCAGCCGCCCCCGCCGATGGGCGTATTGCGGTCGTTTGGGCCCGGACTTTGCCGCCGCCCATCGGCTGGGGGCGGTCGTTAAGTGGTTAATTTTTACAATAATTATATATAAATGATTTAGTCAGTGTTTGCTCATTGTAAAATCTTTCCACTCCCTGATTTACATTCTGACATGTATTACATGGTGACATTGTTACTGTGGGCAGGTTATGTAGCTGTTTCTAGCTGTTCTGGCTGTTACAGACAGCTGTAAACAGCAAATTCCTGTCTATGAACCTTGTTACATTGTGGCAGTTTGCCCAGAGTACCGCGGTACTCAGAGCTTCTTGTGGGAGGGGTTTCAGCACAAAATCAGCCATACAGGTGCCCCCTGATGGTCTGTTTGGGAAAAGCAATATATTTCTTATGTAAAAGGGGGTATCAGCTACTGATTGGGATAATTGTTGTTTGGAGTTCCTCTTTAAGCCACCAGCAAGCAAAAAAACAACTCAAAATAATCATGACAGAACTTGTCCCCCTACTTTTGATATTTTTTTAAACTGCAGAAGGCTGAAAAGTTATTTTGAACTGAAGATGAAACATTATCTCCTGGGAGAAAACTTCAAGTGTGACAGAATGCTGCAATGTTACTAAAGAAAAGCTACATAACTGAAAATAAATATGACTCTTTACTTTACTACTAATGTTCTATTACTTATTCGTACTACACATACAATTCATTATATTATAAGTTTTGTTTTCTCTTCAGGTTTACTTTAAAAAAAAAAAGAAGAGAGAAAAAAGAAAGTTAAAGAGGAACTCAAATATACTGCCATTAAGTTACATTAGTTAGGTTAATTAAAATAGATAGGTAATATAATCTCTTATGCAACCTGTTTTAAAAGAACAGGCAAATGTTTGATTTCATGGGGGCAGCCATCTTTTTGGTTGAAAGGAGGTGACAGGGGGCATGAGACACAGTTCCAACTGTCCTGTGTGCTGATCACCCCTCCCAGTTGCTAGGCAACGTGAATAACAACATAGGAAATCCCATCATGCTCTGCACAGCATCAGGGGAAAACGAGCCTGGACTTTTTTTCTTTGATGGGTGGAGCTTAGCTTAAAATGCAGCTAAAAATGATGCTTTGGTAAGGAGAACAAAGTTCTGATGCTGTGAAACTGTTAAAGAAACACCAGGCCTTTTCAGTTCTGCTGAGTAGATTTTTAGTTCCGGAGGTTCACTTTAAAAACACCCCAGTTCAACACACTGTAGGAAAAATAAAACCACTGTAGCAGTATGCTCTAAACTTTGTGCCTTTTTTGTGATAATTATGTATGGGCAGTATTACTCCTTAATCATTTTTCCAGATATATATTTTTTTTATCTGCAGCGTGCTGAATTGATTACACTCATATGCTTTGTGGGCAGCCAGTAATCACTTGGTGGTTCCAATTAATAAGAAATACACGCTGTTCACAGGCAGCCTGGTGGTCACATAAAATATTTTGTGGGCAGCTTTTGTGGGCTCCGGTGATGAATCCTATCGCGGCTCCTTCTATAAGAGAGTGAAGAGTCATTCTGCTGCTGTTGTGTAATGTGAGTTGGTGGGTAGAGGAGGATAAAGAATACAGCTCTGCTAATGCTGAGGAGGGGGGGGCTTAGTCACAGCCAGAGATGTTTGGGAAGATGAGCATGACAAAGAGATACAATTTTCTGCATGATAGCGAGGATGTCATGTAGAACAATGTTTCTCAGTATTATTGTGGTATGCACCCCCTTATGAAAGCTTGTGCTTGCCAAGTCACCCCCGGGAATAGATAACATTATTACCCTGTTAATGGAGGATTATGGTGTACTACAAACAAATGCATCATTTCCAATAATTCCTTATTTAACTAAATATTTATACAACATTTTCTGTTATGTAAAACTCTTACTTTGTTATACTTGGCTGGGTCCACACTAGACCCGGTTGCAGGACGGACACTGCAGTCCGGATTAGGGGAAGTACCCACCGCACTGCAAACTGATGAAAGTGCATCAGTTTTGCATCAGTTTTGTATCAGTTTCCGTTCAGGTTTTTCCCTGACAGAAAACGTCTCTATCATTAGGAAGGAGTGGGAGGATTTTTTGGGCCAATCATAAAGCTCAGGCTATCCGTTTTCACATCCGTTTTTTGTCTGTGGAGCTGGAGATGCGTTTTCTCATTGCTTTCACTACCCCTGCGTGTATCCGTGGTCCTGATCCGTTGCGTGAAATTGCAGCAGGTCCGGACCTTCCGTTCAGGTTTTGAAAACGGATCCCTGCAAACGTAGACGGATCCGTTTTTTACTTGGGTGAGGCTGGCTGCTATTTTAATCATTAGTATCCGGGACTCTGTTTTTCATCAGGTTTGAAAAACGCAGCCACGGATACGTTTCCGGACCTAGTGTGGACCAGCTCTTACACTATGAATAGACCCCATGTAAGCCCTGAACCCACCAGTGCCCTCCCCCCCCCCCCGGTACATGGGCCATGTGTTGAAACCCTAGACCAGGCCTGGGCAAACTTGGCCCTCCAGCTGTTATGGAACTACAAGTCCCACAATGCATTTGCCTTTATTAGTCATGACTGTGGCTGTCAGACTCCTGCAATGCATTGTGGGACTTGTAGTTCCTTAAAGAAAACCTGAACTGAAAATTAAGTCAAAATAACCATACACTGGTAAATAAGTCATACTTGCCTGCTGTGTAGTCTACACATTCATCTCTTTCTCCTCTCCTGTGTCCTGTTTGTCCACTATGATCAATGGAATTCTCTGTCCTCCATTTTGAAAATGGCCTTTGCCCCATAACAGCTTCCTGGTCAGCACACAGTTGAACTGTAATATCGCCCACTTGAGCCATAGGGAAACATGGACATTACTGGTACATCAGTTTTCCTCTCAGCTATAACTGACAGCAACTGATATATAACTGACAGCAACTGATATATTTCAGTTCTGACAAAATGTTGTCAGAACTGGAAGGGATTATTGTCAGAAGAAAATGGTGAGCTTCTGAGAGGAACTGATGGCAAGGTAACTATGTAATGTTCATTTGAAGTTACCTCATGTGTTAATTTTAAATAATTTTACTCAGTACAGGTTCCCTTTAACAGCTGGAGGGCCAAGTTTGCCCAGGCCTGCCCTAGGCTGTAGAAGGTCCGTAGACTGAACTTACTCGCAGTGGTGTAGCTAAGGATGTATGGGCTCCAGAGCTATTTCTACATTAGGCCCCTCAATGACTCTTGTGCAGGACAATTGATATGGGGTGCCAAAAGCTGCCAAGTGCAGCTGGAGCATCAAAAAGGTGTAAGCAGGGGAGGGGAACAGTTATGTATGTGCCCTGAGTAGTAGTGATCCTTAACATAGGTGATCATAAGCAGCATAACACCAATAAAGAGCTAAGACAGCAGTTGAAGGATGGCCTCTTGTGGGTTACACTTGTCCAGAAGCACCATTGAAGTTGTGAGCGCTGCATCCCCTGTTTCTATGCCACTGTTTACTGGTATCTCTTTTTATTGAATTCTGATAATCCCTACTAAATGTATGTTTAAACTTTTAAATCAAGAAGAGGCACCAAGAAAAATTACAGTATGAGGGAATGGAAATGGTTAACTGTAGATAGAAGTCTTGTTTGTTTCAGCAGTGGAATGGGGATTCTTTTCTCTAAACCTCGATATGTCTCTCTAAGGGGAATGCATACTAAAATATCCCATACATTTCTCAGAATAACTGCCACTGTGAAATACTGAGCAGAAACATCAGCAGGATGCCAGGCAACTGGTATTGTTTAAAGGGAAATAAATATGGCAGCCTCTATAGGTCTCACACCTCGAGTTCTTTTTAAATTGGGTCTAAAGTTTCCAAAAGGACTAGTATTGCAAATAGACATTTCCCTAATATAAAAACACAAATATATTCTTTACTTGAAGCGTAAGAACTTTGTAGCTGTTTAATTCTAGTCATATACTTATTTATATACTTATAGTCATCTTAAGCCTGCAGCTGGTAGGCTGGCAAGCACCTTCAATGGATCTGCTATCTGCAGATTAACCTAATTTTACAGTCTAGGCCCTAGACTGTAAAATTATATCTACTGAAATTTGCGCGATTTCATCTGATAAACGAAGATCCACAGTGTACCGTGGCAGTCATTAAAGTGAACCGCCGGACTAAAAATCTACTTTGTTTCTTTAAGTTTAACAGCATCAGAACTTTGTTTTTCTTACCAAAGCATAATTTTTAGCTGCATTTTTAGCTAAGCTCCACCCATCAAAGAAAACTGCCCTGGCTTTATTTCCCTGCTGTGCAAAGCATGATGGGATTTCCTATGTTGTTGTTCACGTTGCCTAGCAACTGGCAGAGGTGCTCAGGACACAGGACAGTTGGAACTGTGTCTCATGCTCCCTGTCACCTCCTTTCAACCAAAAAGATGACTGCCCCCATGAAATCAAACATTTACCTGCTCTTTTAAAACAGGGTGGGTAAGAGATTATATTACCTATCAATTTTAATTAACATAACTAATGTAACTTAATGACATTATGTTCAGGCTTAAAGAGATACTGTAGGGGGGTCGGGGGAAAATGAGTTAAACTTACCAGGGGCTTCTAATGGTCCCCCGCAGGCATCCTGTGCCCGCGCAGCCACTCACCGATGCTTCGGCCCCGCCTCCGGTTCACTTCCGGAATTTCAGACTTTAAAGTCTGAAAACTACTGCGCCTGCGTTGCCGTGTCCTCGCTCCCACTGACGTTACCAGGAGTGTATAGCACAAGCCCAGTATGGTCTGTGCCTGCGCCGTGCGCTCCTGGTGACATCAGCGGGAGCGAGGACACGGCAACGCAGGCTCAGTGGTTTTCAGACTTTAAAGTCTGAAATTCCAGAAGTGAGCCGGAGGCGGGGCCGAAGCATTGGTGAGTGGCTGCGCGGGCACAGGACGTCTGCGGGGGACAATTAGAAGCCCCTGGTAACTTCAACTCATTTTCCCCCGACCCCCCTACAGTATTCCTTTAAGTTCCTCTTTAAGGAGTTTGAATGGTCACCTCCGGTAGGCTGCTGTCGATATGCAGTCCTCCCACTGGTCCTGTGAGTCCTCCACCACTCTACTGTATTTTGTTTAAACACATTTATTAGTCTTTATCACTATTAAATAATGTATAACACTAGTACATTATTTGTAGACATAGGGCACTGTGTTTACCAACACAAGATAATTACATTCCATGAATAGGATATGACGCTGTTCTACTTTATAGTCTCCTTAGACATTACCTGCAGAATGACCTGAGCATTTTACTTTAATAGTTGTGTCAGAACACATTGATTGCGATTCAGGTTGATTGCAGTCAACTGCAAGAAGGTATGCTAACTAGGTGTATTATAATTGTGTTTATACAGCACTGACGTCTTCCGAAGTCCATAATCATGTCACTATTGTTGCAGTGTATCTGTACATGTTCAAACCAGTGTTATGAAAATGTTTTTTTTGGCATACGGAGTCTGAACATTGGTTTAAAGGCACTAAGTTTCAACCCCTCTGACATAAAGGCTATAAGTGAGGTACTAAGAGTTTATATCTTGCTTTCTTGAGCCAGTCACAGAAGCAGATATATGGGATTTCCATCCATGCAGCAAAAAGCTCTTGCAACATTAGAGCATTTGGGTACCGGTATATTATTATTTGGTATTTATATAGCGCTGGCATCTTCCGCAGCGCTGTACAGTGTATCGTATTGTCACTTACCTGTTCCTCAGAGGGGCTCACAATCTAATTCCTACCATTGTCATATGTCTGTATCGTGAGCGTATGTATCGTAGTCTAGGGCCAATTTAAGGGGGAAGCCAATTAAATTATCTGTATGTTTTTGGGATGTGGAAGGAAACTGAAGCAGGTAGTGCCCTAGCAGGAATTTAAACCAGAGACCCAGCACTGCAATGCGGGAGTGCCAACCACTATGCCACAGTGCTGCCCGTAAGTCTGAGAAATCATTGCAGACTAAAAAAAAATGGCTTTTTTTCATGTTAATGGTAAACATCCGTTTTATAACAAAACTGTGCTTATAAAGTAAGCTGATTGGACACGTTGGAAAACTTCTGAAGGGGGGCGGGAGCGATGGTGGATCACATGACCATAGCATTGCACAGCATCCAGCAGTAACTTCTGAAGGGGGCGGGAGCGATGGTGGATCACATGACCATAGCATTGCACTGCATCCAGCAGTAACTTCTGAAGGGGGCGGGAGCGATGGTGGATCACATGACCATAGCATTGCACAGCATCCAGCAGTAAATGCCATTCATTTGATGCTTGATAGAGTTCTGCTGTAATCTTATCAAGCTAATCCATGCAAGCTAATTCCAATCAGATAGAGATCAATCAGCTTGGCGTATCAGGCTATAATCAACCCAAGTGTGGCTAGCTTTAACCCTTTGCAATCCTATGCCCTACATTGGCACTTTCCAGTTTAACACCAATGTCTGATGTAGTCTGAGGAAAACGTGGCTTCTGCTTGGGGCACCGTTTCTGGATCTAGTCTGGCATGGCGTCAGCCCCTTTGAATCAAAGTGCCGGACTAATGCCTAGTACACCCGATGCATTTTGCTATTAGATTATTTCCAACAAGTACAAAAGTTTTTCTGATTGATTTTCCGATCGCTTCTATACAATACCGATCAGAAGATCGATTGGAAATCAGATCAGACCTTTTTGAAACGATCAATTTGGCCGTCAATCTGACAGAAAATTGCATCTTTGTACTACACAATATGTCTGACAGTTTGATCACTGCTGGCCCCACTGCTAAACCACATGATTTAAATATTGTGTGGGTGCATTTGGGCTTGCCGCTAGGAGCTCTGTTGCCGTATCTAGTCCAGCATCGCATCCAGCTACAAGGATCAAAATGTCCATCCTCTTTGGCACCATGCTGAGCCATGTATCAATGCAATTATGCTGGCATGCTTGCAATGGGGCGGAGCTACAATGGTCAAGCCAGCCCCGAATAGAGATCTATTGACTGCCCCACCACCCAGCAAATCCAATGCCCCCTGGGGTCATGGGCTAGGGGAACCCACTCCCATACTTAAGATGCAGGGCAGCAATGGCATACATTACCTGCTTCTGGCAGTGGGGCAGATCCTCCTCATCATGTACGGCGCTATGCTGGGGCACTGTGCCCTCTGGGAATCACTGTGCCCTACTGCCCCCTTGCTCAGTAACGTACAGTTAACAGTTTCCAGACTTCAGCAGCCTGCACTGAACAGGATAGGGTCTGTAAAAAACACCCCATATGAGCCAGAGTCTATGTAGGCGTTGAGTAAAGCAAGGGTCTTATCTATTTCCCATATAATCTGAACATTTGTTTAGCGCTTTTCTCCTGTCCGATTCAAAGCGCTCAAGAGCTGCAGCCACTGGGACGCGCTCAGGAGGCCACCCTGCAGTGTTAGGGAGTCATGCCTTGAACTCCTTACTCTATAGGTACTGACCACAGCCAGGATTCGAACCCTGGTCTCCCATGTCAAAGGTGGTGCCATTCACCAGTATGCTATCCAAATATACCTCACAATCCAAAACACTGCTCACTGCCTCTTTTGGATTGTATGTTTTATTACACACACAGTGTTTCTTCCTCCTTCCTCTTTCCCCTCCCCTTACTTGTAGACTCCTGACACACAGGCTGGGGACTGGAATGATTTGTCTGTGATCTGTCCACACAGGAGCAGCTTGCTAGCAAGTAAGAATTAAAGCATGCCAGCAAACTAGCCAAGTACATCTGTAGGTAACTTTTCTTAAAAAAACAGCGCCATCATTTGGACAAACTGCTCTTCTCAAAAGCCTCTTGAGTTCTGTTTGTGATGTTTGCATGTGGTTCCTGTCCTTGCTGATAAACTTAGCCTTATTCATATCACCTAAATTAGGCAAAAAATATCTAAAGCTCGCCATACAAACATCGATTTTGATAACCGAAAGGCCCCCCCCCAGCCAGTTATCGTGCCCCCCCCCCCCCCCAAAAAAAAATGTGACGCTGGAGCTGTCACTCTTCCTCATTCCTCTTCAGTGTACAAGCGTCGTACAGCGTTCACCATGCAGCTCCTGTCTCATCCGAAGTCGCACGGCGGTAGGCTGTACAGGACCTGCCTGCCGCTGTTACGCCTCTGACATGAACTTTTACAAAAAGGATAGAATAAGTTATGATTGTAAAAAGAAGTTTGTGTTTGACCTACATAGAAGTCAGAGCTGATAAATCCTCATTAGGATTAGTTCTGTGCAGAGTTGTCAAGCATTGTAACACAGTAACATTACTATTGTTCTCTTGTATAACATACTGCTTAAAGAGTAACTATCAGGCTGCAAAAGCTAATTTAAACCTCTATTCTCCTGTGTTAAACAGTTTAGAAGGAAGCCAAAAAGGCAATACTGACATTAACAATCTCTCTTACTATGTGTGCTGAACAGCAAAGCTCTTTATTCCCAAGCTCGTAAGGAGGACGCAGGCCGAATAACAGATACTGCAAAGCATTCTGGGGCTGCCTCTTCTTCCCACTGCAGTACCTTGGGTCATCCCTCTTCATTTCCCTATCATGCCTAGGCTGCTTTCTCAGTGAGACCTTACAGGCTCATGTTACAGCAGCTTCTAACAGCAGCCAGCACTGAAAAATCACAGGGCATATGTTCTGTTAGAGTATACTGCATGAGTCTGCTATTGTTCCTAGCCACAAGGCTAATTAATATTCACTGCACAGTAGTGTTGTCCTTTACCATCTTTTTTGTGAGTGGAATCATCAGGAAGCAGGGAGGATATGACATCACAATTAGCTTCATAGGAGACAGACAAACATGGAACCTGCCATGAGCTGTCAGGAGCATCATTCTCTGCAAATTCTATATAAAAATTCTGTGAAATCCAAACGTGGACAGTGAAATGCATATGTAATGTAAGTACAGCCAGTATTTAGCTACTGATATGTGTTTTTTTTCTCTGAGACCCTATACCCAACATTTAAAGGTAACAAAAGGAGCCACTATGAGCTGGCAATGTGTAAACCGTGCAGTCAAGAAAAGAAAATTGTTACATTTGTCCTATATTTCTATTTGATATATGGGAAGAATTCATTATTTTACTTAGAGGATATATTTTTATTAAACATTGAGAGTTTGGAATAGAAAACGTATGATGTCTTTTTATTGAACATGATATGGTATCTACTTCCAGCAGACATATCGTTATCCTTTTATCTTTACCCAGAATATATATTTTGTTTCTTACATAGTCTGGCTGTGTTCCTGCTCCCCCCCCCCCTTCCTTTCTAGTCAGAAACACAATGCTAAAGTCATTATTGTGGCTGTCACAATCTAACACTTTCTCCCCACCCAGCATCCATTAAATTTAGCTCTTTTTATATGTCTTGTGTTATTATCTCTTGTATCAATGGGGCAACATGGGGGTTTTGTTCATCTCCATGGGGAAATCGTCAGATCACCTGGGGTCAGGTGGTCTGGCTGACCTTCTCTCTAGAGGTCTATAAAAACGATCTAGATCTGGTTGTTCTTTTTTTGTGATAAGGTGATGTATAGAGGGATAAGCCATATGGTTTTGATGGCTTATCTGTGTATGTAAAAGGACACTGTGGACTCCATTACACAGCACAACAAAGGAACGTAAATCAACCAATTACCTTTGTCTGTTGCTTATGTGGCTGACATAAATTGAGCAAAAGGCTTTTCTTCCTAAAGGGGCCGTCTCTGTTGCTGACATATTTCTGCCTGGCAACCACAGCAAAAAATTGAATATTAGTAAACCGCCTACATGTAAACTTGGGTCGCTGATTCTTTATTACAGAGTACTCAGAAAGCTCAGGGTGACCCAGAACCACTGGGATTATTATAAGGGGCTCGAGGGCATATAAAAGCCCTGTTACTTGAAATGTATGCTTAATATAACTTATATAAATGTGCCTTTTTAAAACAGAAGGTATTTGCAATTGTCAGACCTTTTATGTGAGCACGAAAGATCTCCCATAATGCATCACTGCTGAATATGCAAATCTTCTCTTTGTAGCTGAATGGCTCATTTATCTACTATAAATATCTCTGGTTTATGTGTGTGCACTGGTGACTGTGAAGAAAGTTATACCCATTAGATGGTATTTGGATAAGTCATTGTGTTGATATGGCAAGTCTCCCTAACACTGCTACTGCCTATAGAGTGTGCCCTAGTGGATGCAGCTCTGGCGTTTTGAGTCCGCCAGGAGAAAAGCGCGATATAAATGTTATTTGTCTTGTCTTGATGCCTAGCAGAATTTCATTCAGAAGCCTGACATTACTGGAGCTGGGGGAATAGACAAATCATGAGGTTCTGAGCACTGAGAGGTGGGGCTACAGAGTTATAGCTCATTGTAACGATTGGTTTTGCTGAAGAATTGAGGGTTTTTTTTGTTTGTTTTTTAATTCGAGCAAGAAATCCAATTGGATTTCCCATTTTTATGCGATAAAAGTCTGATGGGAGTGCTGGATTTTTCTGATTAATTTTCATAAAAGTTGAATGGTGTTGGGTAGGATATCCATTTCCTTATATATACTTCCAAGCAATTTTCTCAGTGTTTTCAATAATCTTTTTCATAATTGTGTAAAAAGTGCACACGTGTGGTATGTTGGTCAGACTTATGAAATGTTACTATCAGTTCGAAAAATTGATTGCAATTCTTGAATTGAAAAGAGGTTTTAAAAATTGTATGGTGTGTGGCTACCTTTTAGTTAACACCAGCCAGACTGCTACGATTTTCAGAGGTAGTTGCCTGAATTAATATAACTATAGGGCAGCCAAAAGAAAGGGGGGGTGACTGTCTAAATGGAAAGATTGCACTTTGCGACCACTCGGCTTAGTACATCATCAGTCATAGGCTGTAAGCATTCATCTCCAGTGTGCAGTTGTGATGTTCAGAAATGGCTGTCTTCTGTAACTTTCTGCACATCAGGAGCCGCTACTTGCCCCATTGAAATGAATAGGGAAGCACTCAAGAGGATTCGATCCAGGCACATGTACTGTACATGCGTTTAGTCCAAATATTTGTTTGCAAAAATATATACTATAGAGCATCATTTACCCTTAATAGTGATGGTCATACCTTGGAGATCTGATGGAGAACCGTGTGATCAGTTTGGTCAGGTGATAGACATGTATGTCTCTGTTTTGCTAGTCATGTGCTAAAGCAGCAGGATGTGATCAAACAAATCACATGATTCTCCATTAGTTCTCCTAGACTTGACTATCATAAACCCTAAAGTGGAGAAAAATATATTTTTTGAGTGCTGCCAGAACATTTTCTGAAGGTGCAAACAGATCTACAAAAGACAAACAGGCACCTCCAAATTAACGAAACCCTGCTGACAATGGGTCTCTGCATTGTACTGTAGGCTTGCTTTTGATAAAAAAATGATCTTCTAGCATTATCGCTGTGGTTGCATAAAATAGATAACAGATACATTTAAACAATGAAATTATGTTTTCTGCCCAGAGTTCTGCTTTCTTAAAATGAGTCATCATCCGTTATGTAAGCTAAAGCTGTCTATGATGGGCACATGATGAATGCGAGGCTTGTGGTGTAGGCAATTTCTCATTGGCTGCACCGTCATCAATCCGAAGAGTTCCATCAGCAAAGATCACATACCTGAACTGTACATTTTCTAACACCAATGGTTGGATATATCTTTTATATTTCACTTACATACACAAACAGAACAAGCATTGCATCTCATCATGGACCTCGCCAGATAATGTCAGCACTGTCTTTGGCATCAGTCATAGAACATTACCCTGCATTCCTAAGCATTAGTCATGATTCTTTCCCCTTTAAAGGTTTGTCCTTCTTGTTTTACATGAAGGGAAAAATATATAAACACAGTTTCTTCCCAATCTATTCCCCAAGAGACAAAACAGCCAGAGGAGGGCGGCAAGTGGATGGAAATACTGCATTTTTATTTTGAGCTTAGAAGTGAGTATCTGATATCTCTCGTTCAACAATAAAAACAACAATCTCTGAGAAGTGCTGAGCACAATGGACTGTCTGCAGTCTACTGGAGTAATTCAGAGGTCCTGTTTCTTTGGAACTTGCCAAAGCACATAATCTAGTATTGGAATAGTTGCATATTTTGTTATACAGAGAAGCTAGATTTTACATGTTGTCTCTCTAGATCTGGTATAGGTTTTGTGTTGTGAATTGGAAATGACCTTCCTGAAAGTGGAACTGCAGCCTGGCATAACATACAGTTAAGAACCTGTCTGCCAGCTCCTCAGCCTGATGCTAACATACAGCCTGATGCGTTTCAACCATAACCTAAATGGGAAACGCATCCGATCGCTCAGAGATATCCCAGGCAGCACATAAGTGTGGTTACACAAAGAATTAAATGTGTGCATTAAACACCAAGTGAACACCTGAATCATCTGGCTTTACAAATTTGGCCTTATTGGCTATTCATGAGGCAATGCTCATGCAAAAATGCATTTGCTTTGCCAAACTATGCAAGGTCAAAAACCAACACCGCAAAGCTTTTGCCCTGCGGGAATTAGTTCATGCTTCATTAGCACTATCCAGGAGCGCCACGGGGCAGCTTCCCAATGCCCCCACACAACCGGGGAACCGTGGGGCCTCAAGCTCTCTCACTGCTTGGGGACCACAGCGGCACCCCGGAGGAGGAGGCTGGGGGGCGCAGGCAAACCCCCCCCCAAGCGTGGCCAACGCCGGGGAGGGCCGTCCGCACCCGCCTCCTAAATTAAAAACAGGCACTTACCTTAACGTCCATTGCGTTCTGCTGCTGAGCATGACTTGGATGCAACACATAAGAAAGGAGTGAAGCATGGGTCACCCCAAGCTTGTAGAGTATGGGGTTGGCTCACGCACAGCACTCAGGGGAGGGGGGGATAGGACGGGCGCAGACAGCTCACTCCAGGGCTCACACTACCCAGAGCAAGCCATCCACCATCCGCCTCCAAAGGGGGGATAGAAATGAAATGCTTACACAAAGAATTGAATGCACGGAAGTACATAAGTGTGGTCTGCTTACCGCAACGCATCCAACGCATTTGTTGCAGACCCAAAAGTGTGAGCTGATCCATTCTGTCAGCTTTCCAATGTGGGAAAACTGACAGAATGTCTTTTTTTCCCAGCTGTAGTGGAAATACAGCCATATCCAGGAGAATACTGACACAACGAACAGTACCTGCGGCTACTTCTAGTTCGGCGAGGTCTTTAAGTAATGCGCTGGCAGGCGGCGCGCATCGTGGATTGTGGGCCGTGGCTAGGAGCGCTCTGTGTATGGGCACGGTGTCGCTGTACTTAGTAGTGATGTCATGCACAGAGCGCTCCTTGCCGCTGGCACATGATCGGCGTGCGCCAATGGCCAGCACCTGCAAAATTGAAGAGGAACTGTCGAGAAAATCTTAAAATTTAAGACACATACAAATAAGTACATTTCTTCCAGAATAAAATCAGCCATACATTACTTTTCTCCTATATTGCTGTCATTTCTAGGTAGTAGAAATCTTACATTACCGACAGGTTTTGGGCTAGTCCATCTCTTCATGGGTGATTCTCAGCATGGCCTTTATTTTTATTCTTTATAAAGACATTCCCTGAAAAAGATTTATACAATGATGTTGGCCAGTCTCCCTGCTCACTGTACACTTCTTTGGCAGGTCGACGGAGCAACTGCCATTCTGTCCTAGCACCTGTACACTCTCTTTAGATTTCCGGGCAGAACAATCTGGAACAATTGTTTCTGCCAACGAAAATCTGAAGTGTGTATGTAGCTTGTCTTCCCCTGGAGGGGGCGTATCCTGAGATCCAGCTATATATTCATGCCAGATTTGTGGAGGATGCGGGCCTAATCATGCAGTCATGTGTGTTTGTGCTTTTCTTGCATTTATGATGTCATTTATGCACGCTCTCAAGAATCTCATTCAGTAGAATGGAAAATGTATGTTAATGGAGGGAAAATACATCACGTGGAGGTTATTTTCCCACCACATCATGCATTACAATGTGTTTGAGGCCAGTTTAGCATAAGTAGTGAAAGGCAGTTCAGCAGCAGCTAGTATAATTATACTCCAGCTTCAGGGAAAGGTTTTATTTTGTATGTAGATAGTGTGGTAACGGGATAGAACCTGCATTAGGTTTATGGTTATGCTACCATGTTTAAGAGTTTCCTTCACCTCCTGTCTGGATAAAAGGAGGGGAAATCTCTCCAAAAATGGCAGAAATGAGAGAAAATGTTTTTGTAGAGTGGTAAAAAAAACTAAAAAATCTTTCAATTGGGCTTTAAAGGACACCTGAGACGGGGCAATAAAATATACATACCCGGGTCTTCTTCCAGCCCCCTCCGGCCTGATGGCTCCAAGGGAGTCCTTCTCCCTCTCCAATCGCCCACAATTAGCCCCGGAAAGTCCTCCGGTCCAGGGCCAACCGTGCATGCGTGGGACAGATGCATGCGTGCTCCCACTGCATTCATGTCAGGCCTGCGCATTACTACTGCTCAGTAGCGGGCACACAGAAGAGGACGGCGTGGAAGCGATCAGGCTGGAAGGAGCCCCAGGTAAGTATGTTTTATTGCCCCATTTTAGGTACACTTTAATAATCAAAAACTGATAATTCCTTCCTAATTTATCCATCAGACAGTTTCGTTCTGCATCGGTATCACACATGCCACGTGTTAAAGCGGTATCGTCATCATAAAAATCTATTTGAACAGCAATTGGTCTGAGTGTATTAAAGGGGAACTGAAGAGAGAGGTATATGGAGGCTGTCATGTTTATTTCCTTTTAATCAATACCAGTTGCCTGGCAGCCCTGCTGGTCTATTTCTCTGCAGTAGTATCTGATTAAAACCAGAAACAAGCATGCAGCTAGTCTTGTCAGATCAGACTTATAAGTCTGAACCACTGAAACACCTGATCTGCTGCATGCTTGTTCAGGGGCTATGGCTAATAGTATTAGAGGCAGAGGATCAGCAGGGCTGCCAGGCAACTGGTAATGTCTAAAAGGAAATAAACATGACAGCCTCCATATACCTCTCTCTTCAGTTCCCCTTTAAGTGATAAAGATGCTAATCCTGCATTCAAAACTTACAAAACTTTTTCTGCTGTTATGGTTTGGAGTTATCACATACTTAAGGAAACACTGGCCCTTTAGTAGTCAGTGCCAAACAGTTGCATGCTGGGGGTTCTTTTTATCTATAATATATTCCTCCTCTTCCATTTATTTCCCTGCCTAGCTGCTTATCTGAAACACCTCTGCTCACTCGTGTTTACAAGCAAGGCTGAGGTGACTCAGCGATTGGAGGAGAAAAGAAAAAAAAAAGTAAAGGGCAGAAATGACATCAGGATTTAGCCTAAACTGTGGGCAAAATAAATGGTTCCCACCAGGAATAGCATTCTCTTCATTTACTATATAAGATTCACTGAAATCAAAACGTGGACAGTACAATACATGTGTTATGTAAGTAGATCAAGTATTTATCTACTTATATATGTTTTTTCCCCTGGCATAGTATGGCTAATCCCACTGCTTTAGCCCATTGAGGTATATGATAAAATGATTAGACATGCATGAAAATGGGCATTGGAGAATGTTAGCCATGCAGCCAGGCTTGTGAGGAGAAGATGGCCATAGTGTTATCATGGGACCAGTTGCTTAAACATAATATAGCTACACACAAATGAGTGCAGGGCGTGTGCTGTTGGTGCTGGTTTCATCCAGCACTAATACACAGACTCAAATGTGTCTGAAATACCATGTGGTTTCTATTGTACATGTGAACAATAGATCCAAAAATAGTCAAAATGATTAAGTGGATCAATATGGAAACGAGACCTAGGAGGTCCGTTGACATTTAAAACGCCCTGTGCATTAAATTGACAGTAGTGCAGGCTTTTTGAATGCTTAAACAGGAATGAAAAACAGTGGTCCATGTACATGTTTATAACGGCATGCCATAGAATCGCAATTTTTAAAAAGAAAAATTTGCAATATAGTGATCTAAAGTCTTCAAAGATTCCCACACTTGATACTGCCAGAGGCCATTTTTTACTCTTGGGTTAGGGGAGGGGGGGAGGAGTAAAAAGGGTGCCAAGCTGCAGGCTGTATGTGGTTGTCTACTTGACTAACAGCTTGCAGCCAAAATTTAAAGGGGAACTGAAGAGAGAGGTGTATGGAGGCTGTCATGTCTATTTCCTTTTAGACAATATCAGTTGCCTGGCAGCCCTGCTGATCCTCTGCCTCTAATACTATTAGCCATAGCCCCTGAACAAGCATGCAGCAGATCAGGTGTTTTAGTGGTTCAGACTTATAAGTCTGATCTGACAAGACTAGCTGCATGCTTGTTTCTGGTTTTAATCAGATACTACTGCAGAGAAATAGACCAGCAGGGCTGCCAGGCAACTGGTATTGATTAAAAGGAAATAAACATGACAGCCTCCATATACCTCTCTCTTCAGTTCCCCTTTAAAGAGGAACATCACTGAATGAAACTTAAAGTGCATCCGAGGCAGACCTCGGGTCAAGGAACACATACTTACCGAACAAGAGAGACGTCCCTGAATCCTGTAGAGGCTTCCCATGTTGCCCTCCAGTCCCCTGTTGCTGAGTGCAGACCTCCAGAAGAAGGCTGGTCTGATTGAATACCTTCTTCAGGAACGGCTGCGCCTGTGCAGTAAGCCAGAGCCGCTAGTGCATGAAGAGAAGTGTGGCCCGGATCTTCCAGCAAGCAGCAGCAGCAAGGAGGACACTGGAACACTCTACAGAATTCTTCTTTGGAATGTATGTATTTCTTATGGGGAACACAACGTGAGGGATATGGGACTGCCATATTTATTACCAGTTGCTTGGCTGTCCTGCTGATCCTCTGCCTCTAGTACTTTAAACCACAGACCCTGAACAAACATGCAGATCAGATGTCCATGACAAATCTAACAAGATTAGCTGCATGCTTGTTTCATGTATGTGATTTCAACCTTATGGCCAGAAAGATCAACCGCACAGCCAGGCACCTGGTATTGTTTAAAAGGAAATGAATATGGCAGCTTCCATAGGTCTCACACTTTGGGTACCTTTTTAACCCGAACTTTGGCACAGGTTCTCTATAATGATTAATACTTATATTTTACAATATTTATTTTTATATTTAGTGTTTGCCCATTGTAAAATCTTTCCTCTACCTGATTTACATTCTTAAATGTATCACTGGTGATGACATCTTCACTGCTGGCAAGGTGCATCACTGCAGAATGTCTGTTTGCTTGTTGTTCCAAAGTGAGCAGAAACAGTACCTGATTTCCCAGAGTGCTCTGGGGCAGACTGCATGATCAGGTAGCCTAAACTAAATATCACTGGGAGGTCAGCGTTAGCTAATCAATCTACAGCAATTTATAGATATAGGGAAGGTTTATGCTGAAACCAGGAGAATTATTGCAAAATTGGGTATCCTGAATAATTTACTACATTCAACTATGTGTCGTTGCGGTGCAATTTTAAGTTTTTGCAATATACTTAAAAAAATGTATTGTTTTTTTTTAATAATTAGAACCATTGAAAAATGTATTTATTAAAATCTGAACTTGAGCTTTAACGATGGGTTACTGTATCCACGTATCACAAGCGTAGATAGAGCATGCACCTTCCGTCTCAACCATTCATTTATTGCAAGTGAACATTAAACACAGTGGTGATGAGAGTTGACAATCATAATTGGCATACCGTGATTGTAGCTGTACAGGCTGCTATCGGTGGAGGTGGGAGTGAGGGACAAAGGTGGGCCTAGCGACGGCCGTTTCGTGTCCAAACGGATGCTTGGTCACGCTGCGTTCCTCTAAAGGGCGATCGTGTTTGTACACAGTATATGTGTGGGAAACCCCACCTTTCCTATGACATCACGTCGCCTCTTGTGATTGGAGCTCAATACTGAAGGGGGCGAGACCCGGGAGAGGACGCTGGACAGAAGCCGGCAGGGATCAGTTCAAGCGATGGAATGGTCACATAACACGCGTCCCAAACGTACTTTGGAACGCATGACGCATATCACACGTGACCCTCTGGGCGCAACCAGCTACATTCATCTATGCATCCCGGGGTCATGTGCGCACTGGACCAAAATCACCAGTAGAGTGCGCGCGCCTCAAATTTAGGCTACAATATTGTAGAGATCACTGCTAGGCTTATATAATAACGTATAAATGCATACATTTTTAGCAGATAAACGCACTACCATATCCATGCTCAGCAATTGTTGCCCAGAACTATCTTTGGTTCTGGATGACAGAATTTCTAATGAGTGCTGCACATAAACGCTACTGGCGAAGGAAGAGAAGATAATATGCAGGAGACAAATGGGATGCACTGAACAATGGCGGCCATTCGTGTTGGCTGTTTAGCGATCTGGCCCAGCCGATCAGCGAATGAACCATTGTAGCATCAGTACTGATGCTGGATTTTTGCTTGAGAAGAGCGTAAATGATCATCTCAGGCAATATACAGCTTAAAGAGGAACTTCAGCCTAAACAAACATACTGTCATTAAGTTACATTAGTTATGTTAATTAAAATAGATAGGTAATATAATCTCTTACCCACCCTGTTTTAAAAGAACAGGCAGAGGTTTGTGATTTCATGAGGGCAGCCATCTTTTTGGTTGAAAGGAGGTGACAGGGAGCATGAGACACAGTTCCAACTGTCCTGTGTGCTGATCACCCCTCCCAGTTGCTAGGCAATGTGAATAACAACATAGGAAATCCCATCATGCTTTGCACAGCATCAGGGAAAAAAAGCCTGGGCAGTTTTCTTTGATGGGTGGAGCTTAGCTAAAAATGCAGCTAAAAATTATGCTTTGGTAAGAAATAAAAAGTTCTGATACTGTGAAACTGTGCAAGAAACACCAAGCCTTTTCAGTGCTGCTGGGTAGATTTTTAGTCCGGAGGTTCACTTTAAGGTTTGTGGATAGGAAGTGATAAACTCATTCACTTAAGTGTTCTGTCATGGCTGATGTGGCATCTTCACTCTCTTCAATGAACACTGAAATAGTTTAGCTAATGTTGTTGTGTGGGCCAGAGGTGGACAAGTGGCACTTATGGTCTTATTTCCAGTATTGTCCTTGTGGTATGATTGCAAGAGCAGTACATCCATCATTTCCTTCTACTGTCTCTTCTCTTCACAATCCAGTGGGGGGCACCTTGGACAGTTATATTCAAGGAGCCATTGGAGTCCTGCACGTAACTGTGGGAGCTGTGACGGCAACTGGCCAGCGCAGTCCTTGGCAGGTAGATTGATGAGTCTGCACTTTTGTGCTGCCCTGACGCACATGGAGGCGTGTTTCCCGCCTGTGCGCTTGTACATCACTCTGATTAATCGCTAGTTTACCGTACAGGTCTGGGCTCCGAGTAGATGCTAGATGGACATGGCTGAGAAGAACATTGCTTCCTCGCACGAGTCCAAATAATTTAACTTGTCTTAATGATAAATTACTTTTTAAAGGTTGCTGTGTTTTTGTTTTTCGTTCACTGACATCTCCTTAAGCAGTTTGGCTCTATTCATACAAAAGGAAGATGTATGTTAGGGTTACCATGGATACTAGCTCTCTGTAGACGTTTCCTTTTTTATGTATTTTTCTTAATATCAAGCAATCATATTCTTAAGGGGTTCCAGACATAGGCATTCAGTAATGCTGAAAACAGCTGACTTTACCGGGCACTAAGGAAAAAGGCAATTAATCAAAGCTGTTACCGCACGACAAGGTGGAATTACCGAGCAGTGAGGTATATTATCGACTACCTCAACACGAGTCAGTAAATGTCAATTCATTAAGTTACAGCATGCGGTAAAACACAGGAATGTTCAATCATTATTGCCTGTTCTGAGGTTGCGAAAACCAGCTTCCAAGGGCTTCCGTGTGGATATTCCTGTGTCTGACAGCACCAGAGAGCCAATAGGGACAGATCTCTCACTCCCGCAAGCCCCTGTCTCCTCCCTGATAGGAAGCGCTGGCTTTGCGGGAGGGTCTAGTTTTCCTACCCCCAAGCAGGGAGCAGAAAGAAAAGAACAAAAGATGTTTCCCCTGCCTCCCTTCGGCAGTTTAACCTCTTCCGTTCCTGTTTGAATATGCGGAGGAGCTAGCGGGAAATCAGCTAAGCATGACGTGTAGATGTTTCTTGGCAGTTAAACTAAGAATAAAATGTTATGAAAGACTAATGGGACAGAGCAGATTCAGAGGGAGCAGAGGCAGTATAACAAACTGTTACATATTGTTCTCGGTGCAATGAGGGCATTACAATAGAGACTTTTTAGTCAATGGGGTAAATAACCGCACATCTACTGCACATCTATCCAGGGCTGTGGAGTCGGAGTCGTGGAGTCGGGCAATTTTGGGTGCCTGGAGTCGGAGTCGGGAAAAAATGCTCCGACTCCGACTCCTAATGAATTTGTAACTGTAATTAAAATAGAAAATATGATAAAATGTTCTATTTCTCAGATAATAGTCATTAAAAATAATGTATATATACAGTATATATACAGTAATAGCTGTGCTTAGTCCACAAAAATGAAATAAACCAGTCAAAATTTGTTACTTGTGCTGCTTCAATAAAGCAGTCCCCGTATTTTTAAGGTCAGATATACATATCTGATTGTGACTGTATATATGATGTGTACACAGGAATCTCTTATATATACTAAATAACATCTATGCTGTAAGAATAAAGCCTGATGTGTAGCTGTGTCACTAATAGAGATGGTCAACGAGATGGAAATAATTCTGCATTGATGCTGATTTATGCAAATGTATGCACTCCCTTTGCTGATGAAATCAAATAATGTGATATGTTATTAAAATTTGGTTTGGTGACTACAAATTAAAGGGTAACAGACGGATAGTTTTATACATACCTGGGGCTTCCTCCAGCCCCCTTCAGGCTAATCAGTCCCTCGCTGTCCTCCACCACCCGGATCTTCTGCTATGAGTCCTGGTAATTCAGCCAGTCAGCGCTGTCCGGCCGCATGCCGCTCCCACAGCCAGGAACATTCTGCACCTGCGCAATAGTGCTGCACAGGTGTAGTATGCTCCTGGCGGCGGAGTGTGTGCATGCGCACTACGCCTGACTGGCTCAAGTACCTGGACTCATAGCAGAAGATCCAGGTGGCAGAGGAGGACAACGAGGGACTGATTATCCTGAAGGCGGCTGGAGGAAGCCCCAGGTATGTATAAAACTTTAATTTCATCTGTCTCAGGTTTACTTTGTTACACAGTAGTACTATACTCTACATATGCACTCCCCACAGAGCTGCAGGAATCCACTGAGAATGCTGTCCACATTGAACACAGAGGTGTTGTCTGTCACCCATAAACCTTGTTCAGATTGTGCATGAAGAATGTGTAATAGAGGAAGAATCTCCTCATTCCCCTGCAGAGTACCTGCACATCATTCTTACATGTACCCACACTTACATTGCCTAGGGCCTGATAGATGTTCTTTGTTCCGGTTTGTACCTTTTACAAGTACTCTTACCAAGGACTAGTTTTAGTCTAAAGGGAATAAATATAGTAGTCTACATATCCTTCTCACTTCAGTTGTCTTGTAAAATTCCTAAGCGTTGGCAGTTAAGAGACGAATTTCATGTTACATACTTTTAATCAACAAAATTGTAATATGCAAATTAGAGGAGTCGGAGTCGTGGAGTCGGAGTCTGAGTCGGTGGAATCCTAAACTGAGGAGTCGGAGTCGGTGGATTTTTGGACCGACTCCACAGCCCTGCATCTATCGCACTTGTGAAAATATTGCTGAATTAGCACACAAAAGTCTAAAATACAGAATGCGGTATTTTAACGACTTGGGGTTTTTTTTAATCGAACAGCCTTTGATGAATCTCTACCTAAATGCATCTTACCATGTAATGTCCCTCACATTAGCCCAATTGTTCCTGCTACAGCTGTGCAAGGAGAGCAAAGTGATAGGCTGCTGTGCAAGCAGCACCAGCCAGTAGCAACCAATCAGACTTTAAATAATCCAGGTCATTTCACCAAAGAAGCAGATATTTGGTTTCTTCACTTGGAAGAAATGTTTTTTTTTCTTCCATCAGTTGAGAAGAGGATAACTGGAGCTTGGGGGTAGTGGGAATTTCTTCCCAAAATCCAAAGTGCATGTACAAACTATGTGCAGATTAATCCATGAAATGGAGTTGTGACCCCAAATGCTGAAACCATAATCTCCCCATAGTTTTCCTTCTCTGGGAAACAACAAATTACGTTTAATATGAAGTCCCCATGAACATGTTTGTGGTTTCGCATAGAAAAAATATGCAGTAGCTCTACAAGTACAATTTTGGTTTGTTTTTGTCACCGTTAACGATAGATTTTAAAAAAAAATTGAATTGTAATTCTTCTTTTCAATCAGAATAAACTAATTTACAGTCTTTTGGCCATGGCGGAAAAAAATGTCTGTTTTTTTATTTTTTTTTTATTTTTTTTTAAAATTGAAGTGTGTATTGAGGATTAGTTTGATGTTGTTTTTTTTGTTTGTTTTGTTTTGTTTTTTTATTTTTTTATTTTATATATTTTTTTATTTTTTTTTTTGCAGTCAATGTAGAAAATTGAAAGATGTAAAGAAAAATGTGTGTGTAATGCATGGCCACATTTACCTGGAAAAAGCTTTGCTCCGCCCACACAGACACACACACTACCACACAATGCAGAGACATCTTTGTTCCTTTTCTGGAAGTGCTGTGTGCCTCTGTCATAGTGATCCCCTGGTTTCAGTAATCAGTACCAGGTCTGTCTTTCATATCTCTCTGACTTTTTCTAGTTTCCTTTAACTACAGATCTGCATTGCGGGGCAGGATCTCTAAATCTAGCCCTTCAGGTGTGATCGCTAAATGCTGACCTCACAGCTCTAGTTTGCTGATGCAGATCAGCAGCGTTTTGCTCTTATCTCCCATGAGTTAATCTTGCCTCTCGCCTCTGATGCTGCATCTCACTCCTATCATCAAAGCGTCAGGAATCCCCTGTGTGTTTCTATATCCAGGCTTTAGCTCCGTCAGGCAAACTTCATCAGCATGTTTTCAAATCCCAGCAGCCATCTGTAGTGTGAACTTGAACATTCTCTTCTCCTACACAGCCTGGAACAGCCAAATCCCTGACAGGTGCTTGCTGCAGGAAGAGACTAAAATGCATAGAAAATTCAAACGCTAAAAATGGCGAGCCGCACAAAACTGTCGGCATTCTCCACATTCCAAGGATGCAGCCATTTTATGAACACAGCTCATCTGTTCACTGGGCATTTTATGTCTTGCATTTGGCACCTGTTCCCTAAAGCAAAGCTGGCAGCATGTTCTGTTGGTAGATACAAGTGCCAACGGTGATGTAGCTAGTTCAAGTGCAACTCAGAGGATACCCAACACGGAAATCATTCATTGACAAGCTGAGCAAATTATAGATTTACTCAGAGAATAGAGTGATATAGCATTTGATCTGATCAAAGTTTGATCTCTGTTAGCCTGCTAGTTCTAGATTGCTCGGTGCAATGCAAAACTTTGCATCCAATCATCAACACCACTTCTCCTGCTCCCAATCAAGCTTTTAATTGGTAAAGGCTGATAAATGTAGCCTATGGATAGGCAAGAAGGCACCGAATAGATTACTGGCAAATTACTGGGAAAAAAATCTGCACTGACGAATGTAAATTTTTGCATGTTTGTTGGCTGTAGATCTCAAGGACACTTGCCTGATGTACAAAGCTTCATAGTGACTTGCATTTGGATTTGTTTGATTAGACAAAACAGGTCATATCTTTTTTTCAGTACACAGGGTTTATGTGATTTCTTAGCGACTTTGGAGAAATTAATGTAAACTTGAGTTTATGTAGCATCTTCATGTCTTCACTTTTATCTGGAGACCGAGCTGTAGTAATATCCCAGAAACCATGTACTGCAGTATCTGGAGTATAAAACATTATAGGGACTGGGGGGGGGGGGGGGGGGGGCTAGTTGACAGCGCTCAGTTGCAGTGCAAAATAATTCTGCATGCCAACTCACTGCCCATACAATTCTCTGGGCCTGTTTACAGTACTGTACTGCGTTGTAACTGATCACGTTATTCTAAGTTGCTAAATGCAGGTTTTGTATAAAAGTCTATGTCCATTCTCCATTGCCGTTCAGTCTTTATAACGCATTATAATGCGTGTGTTATGCAACTGACCACTGTGAACCTAACCTGAGTCTGTATTTAGATCCAGCATAAACATACCTCTTTGCTTACCTTAGGTAGGATTGCCTCTGCTCAGGTATCCTCCAAGTGAAGGTTGGCTATACCAGCATTGAGTTGAGTCATTATGTGAGCAAGCTACTGAAAGCATTGATAATTCTGTATTTTAAAGTACTGCTGTAGAAATATAGCATTTAGTCAACCACTTGCTGCTCATTTTAGCTGTCCTCTTTAGGATTTTGTAACATCACAAAAGCCGTTTTAGGGTTTCTTTGTCCCTGGGAATGGAACCTAGGCTATCTTTTTGCCTAGTCAGCTGTTAATTAATTGGGAGTGTAATCAGAAGATCCCGTTTCACATTAGTGGAGAAGTCAAGACATTAACCTGTGAGTACAAGAATGTGTTAACTTGCAAGCTACATGTACAGTTTACAAAGCAATTGGCCTGCACATTATGATTAGCGAGGAAGCCGCTTTGAATGGCGGTTATCTGTTTCAGAATATGCAGGATCGATGGCACTGTAGCACTTAAAACACTTTTATCTCTGAGAATAATGCTGTGTGTAATGCTCTCTGCTGAATTGGAGCAGACGGAGTGCTGGAACCAGCCTCTTATCTGGTAGCTGGCAGGAGCATGCAGCCGTGTTAAGGAATAAAGGCAGCCATACACTGGTCGATGTGCCATCAGATCGACCAGCTGACAGATCCCTATCTGATCGAATCTGATCAGAGAGGGATCGTATGGCTGCCTTTCCTGCAAACAGATTGTGAATCGATTTCAGCCTGAAACCGATCACAATCTGTTGTGGTGGTGCTGCCGCCGCTCCCCCCGCCGGTATACATTACCTGAGGCTGGCTCCCGGGCGTGATGTCCCCGTCATGTGGCACCTCCGGCTCCGGCATCCGCATAGAACTTAAGCTATCACACCAGTGACAGCGGAAGTTCAAATAGAGCGCCCTCTAGTTGTACTTCCGCTGTCACTGGCATGACAGCGGAAGTTATACGAGGATGCCAGAGGTGCCATGACGGGAGCAGTGACGGACGGGATGCCCGGGAGCCAGCCTCAGGTAATGTATACCTGATCGGATCGGCCGCCGCTAGCGACGCGCTCCCTACCCGCGGGCGATCGAGGGTAATTTCCCGCACGGCGCGATCGACTTACCGATCCGATTTCGGGAGGAAATCGGATCGGCGGGTGCGTGTTGCGCGAACGATTGGCAGCAGATTCGATCCCAGTGATCGAATCTGCTGTCGAAACTGCCGCAAATCGGGCCAGTGTATGGCCACCTTAACTGTTGTCTGTGATCAAACTCCAGGTTCTTTCTTCTTGCAATCTGCTGGGGTAAAAACATTACTGCCAATGCCCAGCTAGGATTTAAAGGCCCTACAACAACTTTGAAAGCTTTAACATTTGATTCATTATGCAGTGTTGATGTATTCTGTAACTCTTTGTAAAGTGTGTCAAACTATTGACATTGGTCCCATCATCCAATGGCATAGATGTTCACTGGGGGTTTGTTTCGATTGAAAGGGGACTAGTCTATTACTTTGCTCACAAAAACAGTAGAGGGGCAACACCTAATCTTGGTGTGGACTGAGTTCCTGATAGGAATTAAACCCACAACTCCCAGATCATTTTTGTTTTGAAGATATTATATAAAGAATACTGAAAAATCTTTTATATGTGTGTATTCCTCCACTTCAGTTGACGAGATAAAGCCACTTGGTTAGTGTTGAAATGTGCATCAGGTTACAAAGAGGAAATGAAACGTCCTTTTTCTGATCTACTGAAGAGGAAGGCTGCAGTGTGTCGTCTAGTTGTATTTCTCGCCACCACATCTGAAGACTGTATTTATGCAGAATATTGTTGTAGCAGTGGGCTCTGCTGGTTTTAAGTTATAACTCCCTTTGTATTGGTTTGGACATGGAATATTGATGGAAACATGTTGCGTATCAGTGTGAGGACTGATCAGATCAGATTATATGGTTGTCTCAAGGTGAGTTTTATCGCTTTTTACCTGAAATCTGTAATTATTTCTTAGTTATTCCACCATTCTCAGATGTACACTGGAAGATTTGACAGGTTGGATAATATTTTCTTTAACCACTTCACCCCAAAGGCGTTTTTACCCTAACGTACAAGAGCGATTTTCACCTTTCAATGCTCATCCCTTTCATTTGCCAATAGCTTAATCACTACTAATCACAATGAAATGATCTAGATCCTGTTTTTTTTCACCACCAATTGGGCTTTTGGGGGTTGATATTTGTTTTCAGTAATTACTTTATTTTCTATGCATTTTAAAGGGAAAAACAAGGAAAACATGAAAAAAAAAATACACTATTTCGCCAATTTCATCCCCCATAGTTATAATATTAACAATGCTACTGTACAAAAAACCCACACATTATCTGCCTATTTGTTCTGGTTATCACAAGATTTTAATTATGTCCCTAGTAAGAAGTATGGTGACAATATAGTATTTGGAAATAAAGGTGTATTTTTTTTTTGGGGGGGGGGGGTTTACACTATTTTCACGCGGGAGCGCGCACGCGCACTGTGGCAGCAGCACTGTCTGACTTAAAAAAATGTCCTGGCGCCATTAAGAGGCTCTAGCAGGACATTTTTATAAGTCAGCTTGTCATTAAGTGGTTAAAGTGGATCTGAGATAAACTTTTACTCATTGCATAATTGTGTTCCGTTCATATTGTTTATAGGGCATTCCTCAAGCCAAATACTTTGTTTTTGTTTTAATACTCTAATTCCCTATAAACTAAACAAGCCTCACCCACAGCTTTTCACAATGCCTTGCCATTTTCAGACTGTAGCAAGGGCTTATGGGAGCTCTGTCTGGGCAGGAGGAGGGGGAGGTGTTACTAGCTAGAGATTTCAGAGGAGAGGGGAGGAGGGAGAAGGGGGGATTAGGTTTTCACAGGCTGAGGGCTGGAGATGCACATCAGATTACCTGTGTGTAATGTGACAAAAAGAACATGGCCGCTGTCATTGTATCACAGGAAGAAATGATCATATTCTGCTGAAGCTGTTTCCAGCTAGATTTGCTGTGTAAACTATCTAAACTTTAGATGAGATATATAGACATGTTACTTGTTGTAGTTAGTTTTTCATCTCAGATCCGCTTTAAAGATAATAAGATGGTAGGATTATGTCTAAAAAGGGTTTTGGTTTTTTTTACTTATGGAAACTTAGAAGAACCTTACAACAATGTATTTAACCTTTCTCCAAAATATCCAGTCAATTTCAGGGCATGAAAAGTTTTATTTTTAACCATTTAGCTAAGAAGATTGTAATTCATATTGAAAAGTAATTGCAATAGCGGATGTATGGGGGGGAGGGGGTTAGTTGTATATAGTATATTGTGCTGAAATTCCTCAGAACTACAGTCATAAACTATTTGAGCTGGGCGTATATTCTATTTTTTTCTCTCTCTCTATTCTACGGCTCCATTTGTTTCACGTTAATTGAATAAGAGCTATTATTTGTGCCATTGTTTTATTTTCCTCTGTAGACATTTTGGGTTGGATTGTATTTTTGTGCATTTCCAGCCTAAACAGCAGTGCTTCTCACAGAGAGACTGCGTGTTCCTATTAAATCACTAGTTTAATTCTTACACATTTTGATCTGAATTCTTGATTTATTTTAAATCCCTTTATCAGACTGCTAGTTTTTAATAATGCATAGGAAATTGAACTATTAAAGGGAACCTAAAGCGAGAAGGAAATAGAGGCTGCCATATTTATTTCCTTTTAAACAGTGCATACTGCCTGGCTGTCCTGCTGATCTTCTGCCTTTAATACTTTTAGTCACAGCCCCTAAACAAGCATGCAGATCAGATGTTCCTGACTGAAGTCTGAATGGATTAGCTGCATGCATGTTTCAGGTGTGTGATTCAGACACTACTGCAACCAAAGAGATCAGCAGGACTGCCGGGTAACTGGTACAGTTGAAAAGGAAATAAATATGGAAGCCTTTTTTTAGGTTCCATTTTCAGATGGATTTTTATTTGAGAATACAAGGTGTAAGAAATCCGTAAGTGGCAGAAAGTAATTATACTGTCAGGACCAGTTACTTTCATACAATTGTTAATTTTTGCCACATCATCTGACTGGCCAAATAATTTTGTACCCAATGACCAGTCATTTAATTATCAACTCATCAGAACAATGGGGAGGTTATTTGTATGTCCTATATTATAACAATCAATTTTTTTAGAACATTTCTCTTGAAGTTTCTGAGTTCCGAATCAGCGTTAATACCCAGAATCCCTTGCTGTTTTGCGACAACTAAGGACGGTGTCCTATATTTTGGAAAGGGAGGTTTAGTACTTGCTCGGGGCTTGCAGATAATTGCCTGATTTCCTCATTGTACAGACGCCGCTGATGGCTTCTAATCAGTCCTTTTCCCTACATAACTCATTTGTGTATTTGGTACAGGGACAAGATCCAGCTCGCGTTTGCTACAAACTGGCTTCATGTTGATGAGGCTCAGTAATCTGGAAACAAGAGCTCATAAGTAGTTTCCCTGGCTCTGCCCGCTTGCCCAAACTGTGCCTCAGATTTGCACTAAAAGAGCACACACATAATGGATAGGCAAATGTCTTGGCATTCATAAAAAATACTTTGCTGCTATCTTATGCAAAAATGTTAGGTTATTTGTAATTCATTTAATTTGTAGAACTTGTTGTATGTAGATTTTTTTTTTTCTGTCTGCATATCCAAGTCAGAATCAGACTGCTTATTCTGTCAAATTAAAGGTCTTGGCCTAATCTGTGTTTGAGGTTTGCAGCTTTAACCACCCTAGCGTTATGGACGAGCTCAGCTCAGCTTGTCTATGAACGGCAGGGTGGATAGCTCCGGCTAGGATCGGTCTTTTTTTTTTCTTTACAATTTAAAAAAACATGTTGTATCCGATCACCACCGATCTGCCGCGAAAGAGGCTCCCCCAGACCCTCAGCGCAGCCTGGCCAATCACCACTTGGCTGCGCTATGGGGTGGATCGAGACTCCCCATGAAGTCATTCCGATCGTCTCCATGGCGACGAGGGAAGCCCTAACCGGAAATCCTGTTCAGAGTGGGATTTCCTGTTGGTTATGATCGCCGGTGGTGATCGGAGGGGTGGGAGGAATGGCGCAGGGATGGGGCAATCATGCAACTAGCGCTAGGCTAGCTACTGTACATGATTTAAAAAAAAATAGGTGAAAAAACCCCACCCGCGGCCGAGCGCCACAAAAAAACTAAACACCGGGGTGGTTAATGTGTGCTCTGGCCATGTTACTGGTCTTTAGTGTTTGGGATCAGTTGTGGTGCCAGTAGGTAGCCTATGCACATCCAGAAGATTGACTAATGGAGGCATTTATATGTATTCTTATGGTGCCCATACATGGTACAATTTTTTAACCCAATCTTAGCATTTCTATGTAGTATAAGTGTAAATTAAGTGAATATACTGAAAGGATAATTTAGGCAGTTTCCTTATATTAAATAGAAATGGTGAAATGGTTTGAAAAAAATTGTACCATGTATAGACACCATAAGTCTGAGCCAGTACTTCAGTTGATCTGCCCTGCAGATCGCCAGTTAGGCAGCGGTTGAGGGTCGAGGGCTGCTGTATACACACCGGACTATTGGCAGAGGCAGCCCTTAACCTCCCTAGCGGTATGGACAGAAATGTCCATTCAAAAAAACATGCTGTGAACAGTATAAACATGCATACACATCAATACTCTCCTGCACTGTATACTAGACCCTTGCTTGACACATTTTGGCAAGTTACAGGAAAAAAAAAGTTTTAAAAATAATTTTTATCACTGTTTGCACAGAAATCCTGGGGAAATTGAACGCTGGGTAGGTTAATGGCTGCCTCAACTGACCCTAATCTAACATGTGTAGGAGCCTTTACGAATCCATGCAGATCAGATGTTTCTGACTGAATTTTGACTAGGGAAATCGGGGCTATTTTTGGCACCTACATTGCAAACTGAAATCTCGAAGGCAATTTATTGACCTGAGGAAGCGTCAGAGACCCGAGACTTGTGTTGTCTTTAATTGTGCTTCAATAAACCTTACCTGATCTACTCCCTTGTTTTTCTGGGTTAGTTTATCTGGAGAGGTAAGATACCTCATGTATTTATTTGTCTTTATAACGTATACTCTGAGAGAGATTTATTTAGAGCGCCTCCGCTGGAAAACATTTCTGGGGAGAACACCCTTCTTCATCACACACATTCATGAACTGCTGCTGTAAATGATCATTGATTATTGTTTTGGGCGGCAGTTTAGCACTGAACCTTGCTTAGACCTGTCACTCGATTGTGTGAAGAGCCGGTTTGTGCTGTAAAAGGGAAAAAAGCGAGAGGTACTGCAGGGACTACAGAAGAATGACAAAATAATGCAGCTCTGCAGGAAACAAGTATTGCATCTCAAATGTAAATCCACTGGCTGTAAGAAAGATGTTTCATGCTAAACACAATCTTTCCAATGGATACTGTTGGGTTAGGCTCACAGTGGTCAGTTGCATGACGCACGGGTAATGTGTGAGAACTGCATCGGAGACTGGACATAGACTTTCATACAAAGCCTGCATGCAGCGAGTTAGAATAACATCATCCGTTACAACACAGTACTGTGGCTGGATAGTTTAATTGCTAAAGCGGATCCGAGATGAAAAACTAACTATAGCAACTCCCAGTTGCTACACACTTTCGGTCCAACGGACACAGCATGGATGATCTTCGTGTCACTGCCCTGAAGGGCGGGTTCAAAACGTCAAATGACCGATTAATAGCAGAAACAAAATTTATAAATTGGTTCAAAGCTGTGCAGAAGGGTTTGAATAAGGACAACAACTTTCTATATTGGTATGAGACTGATGATATATGAACTGTCTCAGCCACTCTAGCTGAACTTGTGAACTAAGAATTTACAATACCTCTGGGTCAATCCTAAATACCAGGTCTGTGAGCAATGGAGTAAACAAGGATCCTTATCTTACCCCATTTAGATGGTCTGTTTGTATTAAGGCATCTTAATGACGTATTTATGCTTGAAAAAAATATCTGTTTTCCCTTTTGATGTTGCATGTATATAAGCTGTCTGTACCACCAGCTTCCAAACTAACAGGATGTAAACCTGACGAAGGCTGCAAGGCCGAAAGCTTGTTTATTCTTATTCATTTGTAGTTAGCCAATAAATGGTATCATCCTGATTTAAAACTTCTAACTATAGCAAGTAACTTGTCTATACATTTTATCTAAAGTTTAGATACAGCATATCTAGCTGCAAACAGCTTCAAAAGTTTGATTATTTATTCCTTTGATACAATGAGGGCAGCCATGTTCTGTTTGTCACATTAAAAAAAACATATATCCAGGCACATCAAACTAAAACCCCGGCCTTTAACTTAGCTGTAGGGATAACAGTTGTGCCTGGATGAGTGAATCTGTGAATTCATTTGTTTGAACATTTGCATGCGAGAGTGCGAGGGGTTAATAGATTTTTGCTGTTTGTCACAGGCTGAGAGCTGGAGATGCTAACAGCTTGCCTGTGTGTAAATTCAGTCCCCTCTCCTCCTCCCTTCTCCCCTCTGCCTCTGAAATGAATAGCTAGTAACCTCCTCCTCCTGCCCAGACTGAGCTCCCATAAGCCCTTGCTACAGTGCCAAGGCGCAAAAGGAGCCGTGGGCGAGGCGTGTTTAGTTTATAGGGAATTAGAGTATTAAAACAAAAACAAAAAAAGTATTTGGCTTGAGGAATGCCCTATAAACTATATGAAAGGAACACAATTATGCAATGAGTAAAAGTTTATCTCGGATCCACTTTAAGGGCTCTCCCTTTGACATGGGAGACCAGGGTTGAACCCTGGTTAGAGTAAGTACCTATTAAGTAAGGAGTCTTTGGGCAAGACTTCCTAACACTGCAGTGTGGCCTCTTGAGCACACACATAGTGGCTGCAGCTCTTGAGCACTATCAGTCTCTCCATGAGAATAGCGATATACAAATGTTAGAATTATTATTATTATTGCTGTGAACAGCCCTGTAGAATTGTATGGGCAGTGAGCTGACATGCAGAATTATTCTGCAACATAACTGAGCATTGTGAATTAGGCCTTAGTTTAGCTGTGTGTTTCTGTGGTTGTGTTGCCTGGTGGTGAATGGTGAAACCCCAATCCCTGCTGCGTTGGCATAGCCTCGGCCAAAGGCTGTCAGCAGAAACCTAAACAATCCAGTAAGTTCAGTGTCTACAGACAAGCCATAGACACTTCAGAAACTGTGCATTGTCTGAGTATGTTTATCTAGATGTAGGTGCCCAGCCTACCATCTGCAGACCAATGCATCTTATCCAAGATCAGGTCATGCCTTTGCCAAGGCTCTAGAAAGCGCTATTAGCAGAGCCTTCAGTAAAAGTTAGTGAATTCTTTACTCATGTCATCTGAGAGAAGCCACAACAACTCGGGTAATGCTGCAGCTCTTTACTACATAGTCATAGCATTTAAGTTGGTTATGTTTTGAAAGGTTTTTTTTTTCCACAACTTCATTAATCATGCCCCCTTACATTCATTTACATAGGGAAACGAAACTGCGGAGTTTGATCCACTTCTTCACAAAACAGTGAAATGTGGTGCTGCCTGCATTGAACCTTGCTGTAATTGAGCATTTACTAGCAAGCTATTAGGAAATGGTCCTCTTTAAACTTTTTCCACCATGGATTTTTTCTCTCGACTCTAGCAACATAAGCAGAAGTGGGCCAGCCTCACAAGCAATCATTACTCTTCACCACAGTGTCCAGCAAAGATCTAGCCATGGACTGCTTTTCTGCTAGTTACTACCATGCCACAGCCCCTAGGACTTTTCCAATGAAGACAGAGAGAAGAGTAAATTCAGAGCAAAACACTGGAGTTCATCTTATAAGACTGAGATCCGGGCAGACAGCAGATTGGATTGGTTGGTACAGTATATATGGCTAGGTCAAGGCATGCAGCAAAGTGTATACATTTGTTCCTACCTAAGGTTGAGGCTTTCCTCAGACAGGGACGAAGTGTCATGTTATAGAAAAGTGGTTTTTGGACGTTAAGTCAGCTGCTCTCATTGTTTAATTTCTGCACAGTGCTTCTCAGCTGGATTCCTGAAGAATTTGTACAAAACCTTCTGACCTCTTTCGCTTTGAGATCTCTAAGCAGGAGGGAATAAAGTCAATGCTTTTGGTGGAACTGCGTTACAGATCTGGCAAGACTTTACTTCTCTCATTCTTGGCAAAAGCAGCAATGCCTGCAGGTCCACTGTCACCCATGTGGCAGTAACGATAAATGGAGCTGAAGGTTTAAATATACGGTATTAGAAATTAGCTGCATTACAGAGAGTTCTAAGTCACTTGCAAGTTACTAATGATTTTGTTTTTCTGTTTCCATGTCACTCAAATTCTTTTAAAGCATTTAGAAAACATATGTAACGCCGTTGAAGACATAGTGTAGTGGGGGTGTCTCAGCACCTTGCAGGAAAAAAAGCCTGTGCTAAATAAAAATCTTTTGTCATATACAAGGATTTCGTTATTGAGGTAAGCCACCTCATATTATTTCCTCGATTTTAAGCTGTTTTTAGATGCTTTTATTTTAACCAGGGCGCCTCTTTACCTTCAATTGTGCCGTTGAAGACAGTTCTTCCACTAATGACTTAGTAGAAAGGAGAAGAAATGAGCAACATTTGGCTAGTCAGTTTCTTTTTTTTTTCGTGTCTTGCTGACTGAAACCACTTCCCTTTATCTCTTGTAGTGAAGGTGGATGAGAAAGGCAGCTGGGTTCAGTAGGGATTACAGAAGTGCCAGTCTGTTGGCAGGCCTCGGGTGGATGTTTTGGCAGTCTAGACAGGATATTACGCGGGTAGGCGCAAACCTTTTAGAAAGATTGTGTCAGAGGAAGCTTTGGATGTGACATATATTTTTTAAAATCGAGGTGACAGAAGATAGTTAATAGCTGGCCTAAATGAGAGTCGGAGATTACCCTATTGCCCTAGTCAGCAGGCTTGGAACTTTGAGGATAAAGAGGCCTGATCTACATTTTTAGTAATTCCACGTAGAGGCGGGGAAGGAGAAAGTGAGGGACTTTTCAAAATGAACAAGGGGTATTTTTTTTTTCCGTTTTTACGCAGGGAAGAGCTTGTTTGCACAAAATGGTTGCAGGGTGTGGTAATCCATTTCTTCCATCATGATTCTGACATCCTAACTAGAACATCTCTTCAGTCTTCACGTGTGTAATCGGTTCAGTCAGCCCCAAGTTGTCAGCTGATATCAGGGGTGAGAGTCGATAAGTGGAGAACTGAGTTCTAAAGTGACTTGTTGTACTACTGAGTGTAGTGCTCAAGGAAGAGACAGTCAGGGAGGAGGAGTTGGTTAATACATGAGTGTAGCCTTGTGCAAGACAAAGTCAAAGGGTATCAGGGCGAATGTTGTGGTCAGAGATGGCAAGTGGACCATTTTATCCTTCTGTGCGGGGAGTGCTAGGGCGGCTATAGCCGAGGTCAATAGAGAAAGTCATTGGTGGAAGTTTGGAGGCATTGGGGTTGTTAATATCTATGGTGATGATATTTAAGGCACTCACAATGATTGAAGCTATGTTATTGAAGTGATGACAGCTCTCTTGGCACAGACAAAAATTCCTGTTTCCATTTGTCCTACTCTTTTGTTAGTCAACAAGTTCTATAAATAATTGCGTTGGTCACACAAGGACTGGTTTAGAACATTCTCTTCAAGATCAAAAAGGTTATTTACACTCAGAGCGCTGTAGGGAATGCTGGTTGGCTGCGAATGGGGACAAGCTGTGTCTTCACCGCCTGCATCTATAGGACCATATCTCCAATTGTTAAAAATCATCTGCTTTTACATTAATGCAAAATGAAGAGATGTGAGCACGGCTTTGACGAGGACGCAGAGACACCATCTGTCGGCATTGCGTCTTACTTCTGAAAGTGTGAAGACTTCATCTTTTACATTGCAGCCTCCTGTTTTCCTTTGCAAAATATCTTTTCGTTGTCTCTATGAAAGATTCCGAGATAAAATGGAACCTTGGTTTACCTTTACTGAGGAATCTAATGAAATGTGATATTTTATCATTTTTTTTTAAGTAGTCTAAGTATTCTCTATGAACTATGGTCTTCCTCCTCCACCATATAGGAAGATATGAAATCTTTACAGGAGCGTATATGGTTTTTCATCTTGACATAACCTGTGGTTGCTGATTTTTCATCTGAAATAAGGAAGTTACCTGGATGTAATGCCAATTCTCCTATTTCAGTAAAGATTTCTTACACCCAAAGTGCCTTTTAGAATAACATCTTGGTTTATAATCTGGCTACACACCATTCAGCTGTGAGAGTCCTGCAGCTAATGCTGGGAATACACGGTTCGTTTCTGCCACTCGATTCTACGCTCGATCGTTTCTGCCACTCAATTCTGCAGTCGATTCTCTTATCTTCCGCTCGTTTTTCTTATCTTTTTATATTCACCTGTATAAGAAACCGAGCGGCAAAACGATCAAATAGGAAATCGGACTTGTCGGAAATTATCTATCGAGCCATCTAAATGGCTCAAAAACTAACCGTGTATTCCCACCATTACCCTCCACTTTCTGACTCTCTCTGCTTTGCAGCCCTCACCCCGGTCATGTGACATCACAGCGGCAGAGGAGGACACAACAGATGAGCAAGGAGGAGTCATGGCGGTTGCAGTGTCGGCAGATATACAGTTAGGTCCATAAATATTTTGACACTGGTGCAGTTTTCATAATTACGTTTCTGTACTTTACCATAATTGAATGTAAAAAAAATGTTACTTTAATTTCGTGGGTGTAACTAAAATACATGGTATAAAAAATTAAGTAACTAGACTTTTTTTCCCTTGTATACATTTCCATCATTTCAAGGGTTCAAATGTAATTTGACACATGAATATAAGTGAAAATAACAGGCTCATTTTTGATACATTTTTGAGAAGTCTTTAATGCATGGGAATTATCAGACGGTGGGTTTCCTGTTCTGTGATTCTTGTCCAGGCCGTTACTGCAGCGGTTTCACCTGTTAGTTTGTGGGTCTTACTGTGTGAAGTCGTATCCTCAGCAATTGAAATGTGAAATTAATTAATGGACTTGAGCCACTGGAGAACATTCTATTATTTGTTTTCATTTTTTTTTCTTTATTGAACTCCTTTTTTGCTTTCCATGTATGTTTTGGGTCATCGTCCATCTGTATTGCGAAGTGCCACCAACCAGCTTAGCTGAACTTCAGCAGAATGTACAGTATGTTTCTTTACATCTCAATATTCATCCAGCTGCTTCTGTCACATCATCAGTAATAAAACGCTAGTGACCCAGTACCACTGGTGGCCATGCAATGACGAGCCATCACACCAGCTTCATCATTTTCTACAAGTATCTTAGTACTCGTTGGCTATTCCAAGCTTTCTCCATATTTTTTCTTGCCATTATTCTGGTAGAGGTTGATCTTGGTTTCATCTTTTTCATATTTAGCAAAGTCCAGTCCAGCCTTTCTATTCTTGAGGCTTTATGGGTGGTTTGCTCCTTGCTTCTTGTGGTGAATTCTCTGCATTTGCTTTCATGAAGTCTTCTTCTCTTCATGTGAGATTTGGATGTTGTTAAAACTATCTCATGGAAAGTGTTAGCTGGATGATCTAAAGGAGGTTTTCTTCACCAGGGCAACAATCCTGTGATCTTCCATATAAACTGTATGTTCACCTCCGGCATGCTTTTAATGTGCTGCCTTGGGGTGATGGTGTTTTAAATAAGGTACGTGGCACTATGATGGGGGAATTATAATATAGGCACCATACTGGGCAAGCAACATAACCGGGGCATTGTACTTTAAGTGGGTTCTGTAATAAAGGTATAGAGGTAGCAATTAAGTGTGTTTGTGGAGAGGCATACTGCAGCTACCTCCAGTTTATGCTCAATTTGACCAGTTTTCCTGGTTCCTCTGGTAAAAACAAGTATCTCCATTTTCATTTAGGTAAGTTTCTTTTTCGGCATATTCTATATTTGGTGCAGGTGAGTGATTCAGACAGTATTAATTGGTGTATCGGCATTAGGGTAACCTGCAAAATGATGCCTCTGCCTCTCATGACACTCGTACTAAATCCCCTGATGTTGCATTGCACAGGATCATGTGACCAGACACTACTGTCTTAACCATAAGCATACGGTATTTCAATCACACTTAATGTGTCTTTCAGATGACTTTTCGTTTTCTCCAGAAATTACTTAGAGCTGATCAATAAGATGCTAATAATTCTAGCTTTGCATGTGAATTTTACGTAAACTGTATGCAGCTTGGAAAAAAAAAGTTGCTCTTTTTAGCCACAAAAGCCAATTAAATCCAAACCTTCCCGTTAAAAATGGCGATTGAAGAATGTAAGCCTGTGTTTGTTGGACGCTTTGAGGGTCAGAATAAGTTTTGGTCTAATAGATACAGCAGTGTCCCCATTATTCGGAACTCGGGCAACCAGAAGTCTCAACTAACTGGCATGGCTGAGGTGGACAACAGGGACAGTACTTTTGTCATTTGAAAATGTATGAAGTCACATGACCCACCGTGAGCCGTACACAGAGTATTTGGGAAAGCCGCTGAGAGCTACAGGAGGTGTAGAAGGATTGGTGTGTAGTTTCTGCTGCACTGGGAGAGGTTTGTGCTATTTTCAACCAGTTGCTCAAACAACCAGCAAGCACATATATCTGGCATTGTATAGTCTCCGCCTGTGCCGAATATTAGGGACTTTGCTGTACATAGTTACTACAGTCATCCTTGTCTATAGACCTGAGCAAACACAGGACTCTTTCTAGGAAGATGTATGCAGAATCCAGCTGTTTGGAAGGCCAGGGTGGAATGTGAAGGTTAATACTTGACTGGCTGCTATGAACAGTGCCTCTGATTTTCCAAATGCATCCAGTTGAAAGATGATATGGTTAAAATAGGCATGTGACTTTGACAATGAACTTGCTCTATTCTGGGTCTAATATCCAGCTGTTACTGAGCCACAAATAGAAACGGGACCTGTTGCCCAGATACAGGTTGCCTATTCTTGTCCTGTCATTTGCAGCAGATCTTTCTCACTCTGTGTTTACAGGTACAAACATGCTTAGTGGTGTTTTTCCTTTAAGCTACTGTAAAGGCCAATGCACTTGGTAGTTGAAAGGGATATTCAGTGAGCTTTCCAGTCTCTTGCATAGCTCCTCTCTGCCTGCCCAGTGCAATAGAATGAATTAAGCTGCATGTTTCAACTCCTACTACAGTGTTTGACAGGTAATCGTGTAGCGCGCAGTAGCCACAGACCAGCCCAAACCCCAGTAGTGACACCTGGGCAGTGACCACTACTTACCTGCCACTGCCACCCACACTTTGCCCCATTACCAGGACAAGAGTTTGATCAAATGTTGCAGAGTGGTTACTTTAAAGTATTGGGAGGAAGAGGATCAGCAGATAATAATAAAGGACAAATGAATTGAGAGGTATATGGAGGCTGCCATATATATTTCTTTTTAAGCAACACCAGTTGCCTGGCTATCCTGCTGATCCTCTGCCTCTTATACTTTTAGCCATAGACCCTGAACAAGCATGCATATCAGGGGTTTCTGACATTGTCAGATCTGACTATATCAGCCGCATGCTTGTTTGTGGTGTTATGCAGACACTACGGCAGCCCAATAGACCAGTAGGACTGCCAGACAACTGGTATTGTTTAACAGGAAATTAATATGGCAGCCTCCATATCGCTTTTACTGCAGTTGTCCTTTAAGCAACTGACCTACAACTACTATGCTAATCAGGTGCTTTTATCAAAGTCTGACCACACCAATCACATGCTAGTTTCAGGTATGTGTGTTTCACACTAGTGTAGCCCTCCAAAAAATCAGGACTAGCGGCATTGTTTAAAAGCAAATATGGCAGCCTCCATATCCCTATCATGACCGTAACATGCATACATTAGATATTTGCCTGCCTATTTCTGCTGTTTACAGTCAGTTTGAGCACCTGGCTGATTTTGATGTTGGAATTCTCTTATGTTAGTCAGATTTTGCTGAGGGAAATGGCAGGCAGCTGCAGTGCCTGAGGGTTGTGCCATTGTACATGCAAATCAGATGGTCCTTAGCGGTTTGTACCAAGACTCTAGTCTTCTTACTGATGCTGCCAGCTGTACTCTGTCAGCGAGGGCTGGAAAGCCTTGGCCAGTCTCTGTGTTTGCCTCTAGTAAGCCATGGCTGATGGTGTCTGCATGCGTAAGACTCCTCCCTCCATGGTACATGCAGGTGGCCTCAGCTGAGCTAAGGCACCCCCTTTTCTCCATTTCCCATTGCCCTGGGTTTCTTACAAGCCTAATCTATGCCTACATGTCTTATTTCCAGTGCTGGGCCGAAATTACGCATTAGCGTAATTACGCATCTTAATTCACTACAAATGCACCGTAAGCGTTACGTGTAAGGTTACTGTCTTACGCGTAATTAATTACGCGTAGACCGTAGGTTACATTATTACGCGTAACAAATTACGCGTAAGACAGTAAACTCCCATTGAAATTACACAGTCTGCCGTAATCGCGTAATATTACGCTCCCGTATAATATAAAAAAGCCGCCGACTTTAAGGGTTAATAGCAAAGCCCCCTTAAGTGCTAAGAGCCTCAAATTTGGAGAATATATTAAGGAGATCAGAAGGAATAAGAGGAAAAAAATTTTTTCAAAAAGACCTTATAGTTTTTGAGAAAATCGATGTTAAAGTTTCAAAGGAAAAATATATACATTTAAAAACCCGCCGACTTTAACGGTTAATAGCAAAGCCAATTTAGGAACACCAAATTCACAGGGTATATTAAGGGGATCAGTGGGAATAAGAGGGAAATTTTTTTTTTCAAAAAGACCTTATAGTTTTTGAGAAAATCGATTTTTAAGTTTCAAGGGCAAAAATGTCTTTTAAATGCGGAAAATGTCAGTTTTTTTTGCACAGGTAACAATAGTGTTTTATTTTCATAGATTCCCCTAAGTGGGAAGAGTTTTACTTACTTCGTTCTGAGTGTGGGAAATATTTAAAAAAACGACGTGGGGTCCCCCCTCCCAGACCTCTTTAACCCCTTGTCCCCCATGCAGACTGGGATAGCCAGAATGCGGAGCACCGGCCGCGTGGGGCTCCGCACCCTGACTATACCAGCCCGCATGGTCCATGGATTGGGGGGTCTCGGAAGGGGAGGGGCAGCCAAGCTTTCCCCTCCCCCTCCGAGCCCTTGTCCAATCCAAGGACAAGGGGCTCTTCTCCACCTCCGATGGGCGGTGGAGGTGGAGGCCGCAATTTCCTGGGGGGGGGGGGTTCATGGTGGCATCTGGGAGTCCCCTTTAAGAGCACTGTCGGGTCTGTGCAGCGCAGACGCGTATGCGGCGGCTGAGGCGTAGTTACAATGTAACAAAGTTGTTACATTGTAATAACTTTGTTACATTGTAACTGATAGAACATTTCCGAGGCTATTTCGAGGGATCATTTATTTAAAGGGACAGGTAAGTATTAATGGTTAATTAAGAATATTAAAGGACTTTTTTCGTGGTTATGTTTTTTGTTCAATTAAAATACTTTTTCTATGTGTTTGTGTGTTTATTTACTTTTAACTCTTAAAGGAAATGGGTAAGGGGTACAAGTACCTCTATACTCATTTCTCCTGGGAGGGGGGTGGGCATCTGGGGGACCCCTTTTTAAAGGGGACTCCCAGATGCCACCATGAACCCCCCCCCAGGAAATCGCGGCCTCCACCTCCACCGCCCATCGGAGGTGGAGAAGAGCCCCTTGTCCTTGGATTGGACAAGGGCTCGGAGGGGGAGGGGGAAGCTTGGCTGCCCCTCCCCTTCCGAGACCCCCCAATCCATGGACCATGCAGGCTGGTATAGTCAGGGTGCGGAGCCCCACGCGGCCGGTGCTCCGCATTCTGGCTATCCCAGTCTGCATGGGGGACAAGGGGTTAAAGAGGTCTGGGAGGGGGGACCCCACGTCGTTTTTTTTAAAATATTTCCCACACTCAGAACGAAGTAAGTAAAACTCTTCCCACTTAGGGGAATCTATGAAAATAAAACACTATTGTTACCTGTGCAAAAAAAACTGACATTTTCCGCATTTAAAAGACATTTTTGCCCTTGAAACTTAAAAATCGATTTTCTCAAAAACTATAAGGTCTTTTTGGAAAAAAAATTTTTTCCTCTTATTCCCACTGATCCCCTTAATATACCCTGTGAATTTGGTGTTCCTAAATTTTAAGCAGGCTTTGCTATTAACCGTTAAAGTCGGCGGGTTTTTAAATGTATATATTTTTCCTTTGAAACTTTAACATCGATTTTCTCAAAAACTATAAGGTCTTTTTGAAAAAAAAAATTTCCTCTTATTCCTTCTGATCTCCTTAATATATTCTCCAAATTTGAGGCTCTTAGCACTTAAGGGGGCTTTGCTATTAACCCTTAAAGTCGGCAGATACCTAACATTGATCCATGCGTCAACTTTTCCGCTTGGCAGCATGACCTTACGCATTAATTGCTAGTAGGATTTTATGCGTAAGCCAATAACGTAACAACCCGAATTACGGTATTCTTACCCGTAATTGCGTAAGGGCTATGCGTAATTACAGACATGTACCGAAATTGAATGTCTACGCCGTTAGCGTAATTCCGTAATGCGTAATAGCGTAAAATTACGCGTAATGATCCGTAAGCGTAGCTTTTTCCATTACGCCCAGCACTGCTTATTTCTACTGATATATACCACTTGCTCTTTGTTTCTGGTCACATTGGCTGCCCGGCTTCCAGGATTGGTCTCGAACTTATTGAAAGTAATTGCATGACTTTGTCTCTTTAAATATTTCAGCTGTCTGGTATCCATGCGGTCTGTGCATCGCTTTCTGCATTATTCTGGACTCATCAAAGTCCCCTCGTCCTTTTCATGTGTGTTATCCTTAGTTTCTGATCTGCGTCTCAGCATTGCTTCCCTGCGCTGTCAGTGCTCTGTACCTGGGAGATGCTTTACATTACAGACAGCACTTTTATTTCACAGCTGCTTGCCAAAGGGGAACTAGAATCATGTGTTGTGTGTTGTTCAGTGTTTTGGGGAGGAGACACAGAGGCTAAATATATATGAGATTACTTGCTAATGGAAGCCAGATGGAAAGACATTGGTGACATTGTTGTTTTATCCCTATAAGTAAACATAGAGGATGACTCCCCCTACTCCTATATTGGCTGGGCTTTATTTACGAGATGTTTTGTTTCAAGAAAGGTCAGAGAATGGAACGTGGTCTCATAATAAAGCGTAATAAAACACAACATAACGTTGTTTATGGGTATTTACTGTACACAGATTTGAAATAAGTCTGCCATATTGCTTATTTTCCATGAGGAGTTTAAAATAATACAACCCAATAGCATAAAGTAACATTAAAAGGAACCCGAGGTGTGAGACTTATGGAAGCCGCCATATTTATTTAGTCCTGCTGATCTTTCTGGTCAGTAGGGTCTAAATTTACACCTGAAACAAGCAATCTTGTGAGATTTGTCATAGACATCTGATCTGCATGCTTGTTCAGGGTCTATGGCTTAAAGTATGAGGCAGAGGATCAGCAGGACAGCCAGGCAATATGCATTATTTAAAAGGAAACAAATGTCAGCCTCCATGTCCCTCTAGCCTCTTGTTCCCTGTAATGGCCCATACTCACGGGCTACAATTGTCGCCGCAACACGCGGCACGCGCGTGTTGCAGCGACAGGTCGCCCGTGAGTATGGGCCGTTGAACGGGCGCGCACCCCGAACTGTCGCCCGTCGCTGATGTCGCCAGGCGATTGAAATGTTCAATCGCCTGACGACAGTCGCCGCCGCAACTCCGCCGCAGCTGTCGCTAGTCCGCGGACTAGCGACAGCAACCTCCATTGAGGTATGCAGAGCTTCCGGCGGGGGGAGGAGGAACGTCGGCGAGGAGCTGTCGCCCACACGCTCACGTGTGCTGGCGACAGGCCACTTTTGCAGCCCGTGAGTTTGGGCCATAAGATGGAGTCTTTGTATACTGGGCTAGTGGACCACCAGGGTACAGTAGATCACTCTGACAGTGAAATGTAATTGAGTTAATGGGGGGGCCGAGCTATATGTTATGACTGAGTAAATGAAAGCCAGTCCTGAGACATCCCAGTATACATTTCCTTTGATCACGAGCATATTTTCCTCTACATGGTGTGTATCATGTCACCTTCTGCCTTACCACATATTGCCACCTCTCCGTTCTCTGGCCAAGTATCAAGTTGGCAATAGCCTTTTTTTTAGCATTTCATTTTTTTATTTTTTTTTTTGTATTGAAAAAAAATTCATTAAGTTGAACCATGATACAACACTCGGCCCGCCATGTATGGATCAAGGAACGCTCATTTGTTGGGCTCCGTCGCTGAGCGTTGCCCTGATCCATCTTCCAGTGAGTATTGACCTTTACACGATCCGTACGCAAGCTTTTTCAGATGTTTCACTGGGATTATAGCACTTCCAAGAGCCTTGTTATTAGCAAAACCTTCTAATGTCCATTTGACTTCACTCCTCAAGATGCTTGGTTCTTGTTCAGCATACGTATACCAAGTATAAGTACTCTCTCCCATAACTTTCTATAAAAAGAACAGCAATCCAATAGACAACCTAAAGCGTCATCAAACTTTAGAATTATATCAGAACTATTGTTCTTTCAACTGCCATAAACTGACTTTTATACTTCACTATTATAATGCTTTGATTCTTTCAAAACCATTTATTATAAATTGTACAGATGATCAAGTCCTATTTATTAACGGAATATGACAAACCACTGTCCTTCAAAGGCTAAAAGTAGTGCATAAAATGCTGGCAGGAAAAAGAGACCACGAACTGCTTACAATATAGACATCCTCTTTTATTGATTATAACTTGTAAATTGTATTGTATAAACCTTATGCTGGGTACACACGTTGAGATTTCCCGCTCGATTTGCGGTTCGATTCGATTATTTCAAACATGCTCGATCGGATTTCGATCGTTCCTGCCGTCGATTTTGCATACTTAACATTAAAAAAACGATCTAAATCCAATCGAGCATGTTTGAATTAATCGAATCGATCCGTTCGATCCCGCGAATCGAGCGGGAAATCTCAACGTGTGTACCCAGCATAATGGTTGTGTTGCAGTTAATGTGATGTTGAGTGGTAATGGCAGTATAGCAAGGTGTCAGTAATTGCTTGTTGAATTGGTATTGCATGCTTACTGGTGATACAGGTTACAGGTCCAGATTGTCTGCTGAAAGGGCTTGTTTCAGTCTTTCTGCTAATAACTGGTGACTGTATTGACCATCACAGACTCATGCCAAATGCTATGGAACTGTTCAGTTATGATCAAGTGTCATATCAGAATATATGTGGTGATCCAGAACTGTATCCGCTGTAAGGATTGCATGCTTTTGGCATGGTATGGTCTATTGAGGTGGAGAGCCAGATTGCTTTCTTTTCCATGGCCATCCCTTTGGGGTCTCCCTTCCCATGGAAACATTCTTCCCAGTCCCCACAAAATAAACCACATACAAAATTTCTGATAACGGTCCCTCAGTGACATCATATGGGGGTATTTCCTGCCATGGCAATGATGTCTTCTGGAGATGGGATTCCATTGTATCACGGCAGGCTGTCCTGGAAGGGAGGATTGTGCACACACTTCTCACCTTTGTTGGTGGTGGGTTTGCTGCTGCTGTTCCCTCTCCCATTTGTTAATTCCTGTGGCAGAAGGACTCAGCCCAAGTTGCTACATTGTGGGGTGCAACACAGGAGGTTGTGGAAGTGATTGGTGCTAGCCTTCCACTCAGTCTACTTCCAGTTTGGGAGGGGGGTAGGTGTGAGCTGAGGATAGCAGGGCTATGGAGTCGGTGCATAGATCTTCCAACTCCTCAGTTTCTGAAACCACGACTCCGACTCCTACTCCGGGTACCCAAAATTGCCCAGACTCAGACTCCTCGACTCTGACTCCTTAGTCTAATACTTAACAGAGCTGTGGATTTTGTACAAAAATCATGCGACTCCGACTCCCGACTCCGACTCCTCAGTTTCTGAAACCACGACTCCGACTCCGGGTGCCCAAAATTGCTCCGACTCCACAGCCCTGGAGGATAGTCAATAAAAGTCCCTAAGCTGTTGCTACGAAGTGCCCTGCAGTGTGCTTAGAAGAGATCCACATTACCTTCAAAATTGATGATTTGCATAGGCAAACCTGAGAAGGAGATGGGTTTTGTGGATGTATTTTTTCTATTAGGGGAGTGGGAATAAATACAGCAAATCATCCATGGGCTTTAGGTTTGGTGCACATATTTGAGGGCTTCTAGACATGCAAGCAGAAATCCGCTGACTCTCAGGTGTTGGCATTGAAGAATACCACCAGTGGAAGTATGAACATTTTCCATCGAAATTTAGACCTCTAATGCTGCAAAGGATTGGTAGATGAATGAGGAGGAATCCTGGAGAAAGCAAATACTGATTGTGAAAATGTTACATACATGATCCCTTTTATCCCCAAGCATTGTGTCTCAAGAAGCTCAAGGGTGTCTATACAGACTTTATATTGTTTTGCAGCCCAACTGTTAACTGTGAGTTAGCCCAATATGCTAGAAATTGCTAGTAAGAGCCCTGATGCTCGCTGACTGAGACCATAAAGAACATGCTGTGCCTTCAGATTTAATGCGTTGACTCATCACTGAACCTTTGCAGATACATTTGTAGCTGAAGAAAGGTGCAGCCGTTCTGTGAACCTTCTGTTCTGTCTTCTTGTTAAATGGCCCAGCCTGTTTGAAAGCTGTTTAACTCACGAGTCACTTGTCTCCTGACAAGCATTATTCTCCCCAAGCTTTGCACCCATGTCGGGTGTGGGGGGGGTCGTTGTTGGTTGGGGGATACTTTAGGTCGATAAATTAAGTCCTGGAGTAGTTGGTTTCTCATTCAGCTGCCAGGCCGTTTATCAGCAGCTGCTGGATTACACAAGCTCAATTTCAAGTCAAAGAAAGTTTGCTTGGTAGGAGGGAGAATATTTTAGCAATAGTGAATTTCCAGCATTGATGAATTGCTGTTAATGGTTGAAAATCCTTTACTGAGGACAGAGCAGACCTTGGTTCAGTCCACAAGGGACGTACAACATCATATAAGCATCTTGACCTATGCAGGCTGGACGTTGGCAGTGTCTCTTGAACACACTTAGTTCCCATTATAGTTCATACTGAAATATTACTTTACTGTGATGTCATGTACTGTATATATTACATTGTGTTGTGATGCAGCCTAGTGGGACAATAACTTGTTGTAGTAGCCTAGCACTGATGTGTCTCATTGCCCTTTTTATTTTATAATATAAATTCATCATAACAGCCAAGATTTAAATAATTCCTGCCTGAATGTACATTTAATGTAAACTTTATGCTGCTTAGAATTTGGCATATTAAAATCTGCAGGAAACGCATTTTGGCCAGTCAGCGGCAGATCGGGAGCGCCTCACAATTGGCATTTGATTCGTTCACTGAAGGTACTCTCATCTGTACACCACACTGCCGGTCACTGCTTCTCCCCGGTGTCGTCTTTGCTTCCATGTCCCCGGGTCCTGCATGACCTAAGGCAGGGGATAAACACTGCTCATCATTATGCATGGAAGTGGATTTTTTGTTTGCGTTTCAGAGTGTGACGTATGCGCAGCCACCCACCAATTCCTGTTCCCTTTGCTGCAGCACATGTGTCGAACTCCAGGCCTGGAGGGCCAGATCCATGCCAGTGTTCAGGATGGACTGAAAAGAAAGGAATGTGTTCTACCTGGTGGACCACACCTTTCCTGACTCAGACCCATCAATTCATTTCAGCTGTATCAAAAAATGTGTGAGGACCTCGGCGTTCGTAGGACCGGTTTGACATACCTGCCATAAAGCCTCAGACCCTGAGGGAATCGTGACGGCAGTCGGCACTGCAGACAAAGTAACCTTATGGATTGATTGGTGAGTCCACCCACAGTCCAATTTCAATTGTATATACAATCAGGGATCTCCTATAGAGGCCAGGCCGCTGCCACCAATCCGCAATAAAGCGTGCGAATGCGCTAAGTCTAACTCTAGCTAAATCCTGTGGGAAAAAGGGTTATTTTTGGAAGAATATCCGTATTCAGCAAAATCTACCCACTTGTTTCTGTTGGTGTCCTTGATGTTCAGTTTTCCTGTGTAGTAGGCAGCACGGTCAGTGCACTGCAGAGTCAGTGATGGGATGATGTACATTCTGCTGGCCATTTTCTGGGGTTTGGGATTAATAGGGCTTGTGGTTTTCTGTCTCTGTTATCAACAGAATATATATACAGGAAAGAACGTTAGATCTCATATTTTTATCACCTCGTATTCGTAATACAGTGTTCTCTTTCCCTTTCTTCTGTAAGCACCCACACATATTGTGGGCTCACAAGCGCACCAGCAAAGTACTAGAACCAAAAAAGCAGCAGTTATTCAAGCACCAGAAAAAGGAGGATGACACTGCAGAGCCAAGCTTACATAACACTCCACTGAGAAAACAGAACCATTCACATCAGTTCATGCTCTATTTCAGTTTACAATCTAATGTTCCTGCCACATAGACACATGCTCCAGTTTTAGCTAGAAGGTGAATAGACTACCAGTATTTTTGGGGACTGCAGAAGATATTGAAACTTTAAACCTGCTAACTGATTGCATCTTTGCCTTGATCTAAAACTATGCACACCTTCCTTTTCAGGTTGCCATCGGTTAGAATTTTAAGCAGTGAATACCATAGACGTTCCTTGCCCGAAAAAGGGCAATAGTGTGAGGTGACTGACTTCGGTGTACTGGATATCTGACATTACTGGTCTCATCTTCGGCAGTCCACTGAGTAGAATTCTTGCACCATTGTTTTGGTCTTGCTCTGTTCCATCTCCAGAGGACTGAACAGGCTGCTCAGCAGGGAGCCCCCGGCATGTAAAATGTCAACAGTATCAAAATCATTTTGGCTGACAGATTTTAGGTGTCTGTCCAGCTCTAGCCTGTAAATGGTAGGCTGGCAATCACCTAAACATGCCTGCCATCCTCAATGCAGAGCTGTGTCTGCCGAAACAGGTCCTATTGGCTTAAGGCTCATACATACGTACCAACAATGTGTCCAACTATCTTCCAAACTTGTCTGTTGGAAGATAAGTTGGGCGTGCGTGCAGCTGGCAAACAACCAGATGACCAACTGATAACTGGTTGTTTGCCAGATCCAACCGGTGGATCAATCAGTCCAGCTATCATGCAGGTTGGAACATGTGTACAAGAATTTTGAACAACTTTATGGTTTTTAAATGAGGACATGTTGTGAGGTTTGTCATTTACTTGCATGCATAGTATTTAAGTGAGTTGGTTGTTTAGTTGGTTGGCGTGTGTGTACATACTTGTCAGGTAAACAACTTGTTGTGCGGTTGGTTGTGCATTAAGTTGGACGTGTGTATGAGCCTTTAGCTTCTTAGGCTGAGTAACTTTGTCTGTGTGCCATGTGCCAGTACAGTGGCATATAGAGTTTCCAATTCATCTATGCCATGGTAGAGCATTCCTCTCATGAAGAGAATCCTTTGCAACTGACTGTTTTTAAGTGGAGGAAAAACTTTATTTCTAATGACAGAAGTTCCTTGTTGGCCATTTCAGCCTAAGGCAGTGCTATATCTTGTGTACTCAGAGTGCTCATGTGTTACTCAACATTGTGGCCCGATCAACCTCATACATTACTCAATGTGGCGGCAGCGATTGTCTTGCGATTTGATAAAATTATCAAATCAGAAGAGAATGTGTTCCACAACTGGAAAACCCAGTTGAATTCTGGCTGAAATTGGTCGAATGGGTCAATAGAGAATGACGGGAAAATCTCTGTCTCAAGGGCTCAATCGGTGCGCAGCATTAACGGCATTCACTATCTTCACAACCAATGGACCCCCTATGTCGCCTCCCACTCCATGTGCCCATGCTTAGTGTTTTAATGTGTCGTCTCTTCACCGCCATGACTCCTGGCATCCTCCGATGTCCGTTGTCGCTGCGAGTGCCTGTACCACATGGCCACATGACACCTGCTGAGTCATGCGAGAATTACATTTGTAAAGCTATTGACTAGTAGAAAAGTTGTAGTTAGAGCCTATGCTTCTGCTGTAAGTGAAATTGGAAACCTGAGCCCATATGTAATTTTTTTTTTCTCCTGAGTTTTCTACTAGGTGATATTTTTAAACTTGTCAATAAAATGCTTTTTAAAACACCAACAAGCAAAAACATACTCAAAAATAATTTTGATAATAATTTTTCACCTATTTTTTGGTAATGTTTCAGTTGCAAAATGCTGGAAAGTTATTTTAGAGAGTCTGAAGCGTTTTATAATAAATACCTTTTTATAAAAATGCCTGTTTTTTATGGAGCAGGCCACGTCAGCATTATAATCCAAACTGATTCGCCACATTCCCCTCGGCAGAATGAGGTCTTAATCACCCCGAAAACCCCGGGGCAAAATGTTGGGGCTCCTTCCGGGTAGAGGCAGAGCTTTGTGCAGTAGCTCTGCCTCGGCTTCAGTCAATCTCCACCTCTCCCTGCCCGTCTTCTTTCACTGAGAGGGGCGGGGAGATCGGCGGAGATTGATTGGACTGGAGGCAGAGCTACAGCGCAAAGCTCTGCCTCCCCCGGGCAGCAAAATCCACGAGCTGGAAAGTTGTGGAATTTTGCCCCAGGATTTCATGGGGATAAAGACCTCGTTCTGCCGCGGGGATGATGCAAATCAGTTTGGATTATAATGCTGAAGCGGCCTGCTCCATAAAAAGAGGTATTTTAGAATGCTTCAGACTCTCTTTAAATAGAAGAGGAAAAATTATCTCCTGGGAGAAAACTCAATGGAAAAAATTAATTGCATTGTGGCACTAGTGTATTAAGGTTTCTCCAGAGAAGGGAAATGGGAAAAAGAACCGCAAACAATTGGACTCGATCTAAAGTAGTTGTATGGGTAGCACACCACTGGTTTCCCTTCTGTTAGTTTTTTTTACATAAGGCTTTCCTCACGTTCAATACTCAGTGACGTTCTCTTTCAATCACAAATGACCTATGATCGATATGCTGAGACAGTCTTTAGGCTGCTGCACACCAGAGCGGTTCTGGAGCGTTTTTTAAAACGCTTGCAGGAGAAAACTGCTTGGCTAATGAAGTAAACGGGATGGTGCACACCAGAGCCGGTCGCCTTTCCCACAAACGCAAACTCCTGTCCTGCAGCAGGTTTTAAATTTCTGAGGCGTTTCTGCCTCAATGTTAAGTACAGGAAAGTGTAAAACCGCTCTGAAAAACGCTAGATCAGAGTGGTTTTCCAGGCATTTTTGTTACAGTAAAGCTATTACTAAACAGCTTCTGTAACAATATATGAAATCTGCCACACAAAAACGCTCCAAAAAATGCTAGGCATGTTTAAAAAACCTCTCTAAGGGCTCTTTCACACTACAGGCAGCGGTGAAAGGCTAAAATGCTGTGTTTTGGCTGCAGGCGTTTTCAAGGCGTTTTGAAGGCGTTTTAACGCCTATACATTACAATCAATTGTAATGAGAAACGCCGCGGTAGGCCCAGAAAAAGCGCCTGGGAGCGTTGAAACCCAACGCTCCAAAACGCGGCGTTTAGTGTGAATGGTAAAATGAAAGTCTATGGACTTTCTTTTACCTAGGAAAACGCCAACTTCGGCCGTGGCGTTAAAACGCCGAAAAAGCCCTCTGGTGTGAAAGGGCCCTTAACATGCCTAGTATTTCTCCGAAAACTGCTTCAAAAACGTCTAGCGTTTTGCAGATTTGCTATAGGCTTTTGTTGTGCACTGTGGCCCTAAGTGCTTCTTGGAATAAACACCTAGATGTTCATCATTTGAGGGACAGAACATCTTTGATTAGTCACTTAGCTGTTCGACAAATCCATCTAAGCAGACTTGTCAATTATGGAGAAATTGGGAGCTCTGCCCCACTGGAGGAGAAGACGATTAAACCAAAAAAAAAAGTTTTTGATAGATATGCGACTGAATGTTGCGTGGAAATGGGTCAGGGCTCAGTAGGGGGTAGTAATGTGGAAGCTGGGAAAGCAGTCAAGGGCATGCAGACTCTGACATTAGCAAATTAGCGGATTTAGAAACCGGGGTCACACAAAAGTCTGCAGAATTAGAGAAAACATTAGTTTATGATGTCGTGAAAGGTTTCTAGGACCTTCAGCAGTAAACCTGTAAATTGCTTTGTGTGTGCTTCTCTGATTGGATAAGAAATGTGTGTATCAGACGCTACAAGCCTTCACTGCATTATAGCTCTGTTGTGTTTTACACCAGGAAAAAACTGAGCCATGGGGGCTGTTTTATCAATGCTACCGTGCTCAAGCAGCGCGGGTTAATATGAACGAGTGCATGCTACACGTGGTCCTGTCCACATATCGTGGTCGTGCTACCATCACCACGCGGTACTGCAAAGGATCATGCGTAAATGAAGAGCGCGCACGGTGTTGATAAATCAGCCCCATTGCCTCTTGCGGCTGGCAACGTGCTAATTGACTTCCCTTGAGGCCCTTCCAAGGCCTCTTTCACACTTTATGCCGCATATGCATTTTTCGGCACATGCCTTTAGATGTGTGCCATGCACCTTCATACTCCCTTTTCGGCACATGCCTTTAGATGTGTGCCATGCACCTTCATACTCCCTTTTCGGCACATGCCTTTAGATGTGTGCCATGCACCTTCATACTCCCTTTTCGGCACATGCCTTTAGATGTGTGCCATGCACCTTCATACTCCCTTTTCGGCACATGCCTTTAGATGTGTGCCATGCACCTTCATACTCACTTTTCGGCACATGCCTTTAGATGTGTGCCATGCACCTTCATACTCACTTTTCGGCACATGCCTTTAGATGTGCCATGCACCTTCATACTCCCTTTTCAGGCACATGCCTTTAGATGTGTGCCATGCACCTTCATACTCCCTTTTCGGCACATGCCTTTAGATGTGTGCCATGCACCTTCATACTCCCTTTTCGGCACATGCCTTTAGATGTGTGCCATGCACCTTCATACTCCCTTTTCGGCACATGCCTTTAGATGTGTGCCATGCACCTTCATACTCCCTTTTCGGCACATGCCTTTAGATGTGTGCCATGCACCTTCATACTCCCTTTTCGGCACATGCCTTTAGATGTGTGCCATGCACCTTCATACTCCCTTTTCGGCACATGCCTTTAGATGTGTGCCATGCACCTTCATACTCCCTTTTCGGCACATGCCTTTAGATGTGTGCCATGCACCTTCATACTCCCTTTTCGGCACATGCCTTTAGATGTGTGCCATGCACCTTCATACTCACTTTTCGGCACATGCCTTTAGATGTGTGCCATGCACCTTCATACTCCCTTTTCGGCACATGCCTTTAGATGTGTGCCATGCACCTTCATACTCCCTTTTCGGCACATGCCTTTAGATGTGTGCCATGCACCTTCATACTCCCTTTTCGGCACATGCCTTTAGATGTGTGCCATGCACCTTCATACTCCCTTTTCGGCACATGCCTTTAGATGTGTGCCATGCACCTTCATACTCACTTTTCGGCACATGCCTTTAGATGTGTGCCATGCACCTTCATACTCACTTTTCGGCACATGCCTTTAGATGTGCCATGCACCTTCATACTCCCTTTTCAGGCACATGCCTTTAGATGTGTGCCATGCACCTTCATACTCCCTTTTCGGCACATGCCTTTAGATGTGTGCCATGCACCTTCATACTCCCTTTTCGGCACATGCCTTTAGATGTGTGCCATGCACCTTCATACTCCCTTTTCGGCACATGCCTTTAGATGTGTGCCATGCACCTTCATACTCCCTTTTCGGCACATGCCTTTAGATGTGTGCCATGCACCTTCATACTCCCTTTTCGGCACATGCCTTTAGATGTGTGCCATGCACCTTCATACTCCCTTTTCGGCACATGCCTTTAGATGTGTGCCATGCACCTTCATACTCACTTTTCGGCACATGCCTTTAGATGTGTGCCATGCACCTTCATACTTACTTTTCGGCACATGCCTTTAGATGTGTGCCATGCACCTTCATACTCACTTTTCTTCATGCTGTTCGGGTATTTAATAATACGTTTTAATAGGAAAACTTGAACAGGGGTGGGGGATGGAATCTTGGGGTGTTTGGTGTTGGAAAACAGGAGCAGCTAGTTGGTTTCTGTGTCCCCTACCCCTTAAATATGGAAAGGTGTATTAGCTGTGACCAGCCTATTAACGTATATTGATTTACATAGGCTACAGGTTTTACTGTGTTACCACATCACGGAAAACTGTTGCCTCATCGTTAAACTCCAGCAGCAGAACAGAAGATGTCTTATATGCACAGGAGGGGTAATCAGGGCTTTGTCCATGTGGAGTTACCCCTCCTGTGCATATATGAGGTTACCTGCAAAGCTTTCACTGTTGGGGGGGAGGGGGGAATGAGCACAAGTTTGGGAAACTCCTCTGTAGGTGAAAATGCAGAACCCAATGCCTCAGATTCCAAGTTTTCAGCTGTCCTGATATCTGACTCAGACAACAGTAGTGAGCGGTATATGGAGGCTGCCATATTTACTTGCTCTTAAACAATACCAGTTGCCTGGCAGCCTTGCTGGTCTATTTGGCTGCAGTAGTATCTGAATAACACCAGAAACAAGCATGCAGCTAGTCTTGTCAGATCTAGCAATGTCAGAAACGCCTGATCTGTTGAATACATGTTCAGGGGCTATGACTAAAAGTATTAAAGGCAGAAGATCAGCAGGACCGCTAGGCAACTAGTATTGCTTAAAAGGAAGTAAATATGTCATTCTTCATGTACCCCTCACTATTAAGTATCAACCTAAGGAATATAGAACACTCTCCATGTTACAGATGATTGTAACTATCTAATGTTCTCTGTGTTTAATGTAATGCTAATTAAAAGTACATGCATAAAATACGTTTATTCGGTTTCATCAATGCAAACAGCTGTATTTTTTACTGAATGCCAGTCACCTGTGCAGTGCTTGCTTCAATGAAGGGTAGGGAACCTTGGCTCTCCAGCTGTGATAAAACTACAAATCCCAGCATGCATTTGCCTTTGTTAATCATGGCTGTGGCTGTCAGAATCCTGCAATGCATTGTGGGACTTGTAGTTCCTTAACAGCTGGAGAGCCAAGGTTCCCTACCCCTGCTTCACGTACTGCAATGAACGGGGCAGTGTTCCACATTGGGAAAAAATGGGGACCACAAAGCATTCCTACAATGCACTGTAATAGGACACTCATTGTGGATGACCCCTCTCCCCCTTTTCTGTCAGTCCTTACTAAAGGCTTACCTCTGCTAAGTATCTGATTCTCACTGCACCCTCCCACTGCAGTCCCTTTCACCCCTCAGCGATCAGGTAATTGGTGGTTATCACCTGATTTACCTGGGTGAGTTTTTGGCTCCACTAGACTGCTACTTGAGACAGCTGGGAGGCCCCATTCACACCTAAAAACGAAATCGTAAATGCAAGCCTTTTGCGTTTTTGTGCGCTGTTATTTTTCCCCTCCCGGTGCACCTCAGCGCGCTGCGTTTTTGTAAAAAGCGCTTTTTTTAGAGCGGTTTTTAAATTTACTCCCTGCCACAAGTCAGGAAGTGAACTCTTTGACCTGGAAAAGAGTAAATACAATGTATTTATTAGTAAAAACGCGAACGCAATCGCTGCACAAAGCAATTTTGTGAGTGTTTTGCATTTTTCCTATACCTTCCATTACAGCAAAAACACCCCAAAAATGGTCCAGGCACAGCTTTTTTGAACTCACGGCGCACGAACAGTATTGATATGAACCTTCTCATAGAAATTCATTGCACATGCGGTTTTGTGGGCGATTTTAAAAATCGCCTACGCTTGAAAAAAGGTGGAAAACGCCCCTAGTGTAAACAGGCCCTAAGTGTTTACCATCCTTTCCTTCAAATCAGAAGACCAAAAAAGAATTCCACCTTCCTGATTTATTAAAGAGGACATGTAACAATAGTAGAAAGTAAAATATTCAGAATGCCCATTTTTTATGCCAGTTAGGTTCGCTGCACAAAATCGCTGGATCACAAAACTGAGTCAAAAGATCCTGTATTATTAGTAGGATCCATTCTCAGTGGTGATGTGCATGAGAATTCCATACACCCGGATGCATTTCCTATAGATGCCCATGCATGAAATGTATCTGCTTCAGACTCCTTAATGGACCACAACAGAGCACCAGAGGCGGTACTGCACTGCCAAGCCAGGTGGTTGTTGAGATCCTGACCGAGCCTGATGATGGTTTCTGCATCAGTAGAGATTCTTATCCTATACAATAAAACCCCTGTGTCCCTGCGTCGTCCTCCTGTGTGTCTTTGTGTCCGTGCTTTTGCATACTGTGCATGTGGGGTTCACATGAGGACAATGGGGGCGGGAGCAGGCCATGCGCTGGCATGCAGCGGATGGCGGTGGTGACGGATGGGAGGGAGTTGTGAGGGAGGCCTAGAGCCTGTTATTGTAACGGACTTAGGTCTACTAGTAACTGTATATTGCTGTGTACTGGTATGTAACCCTGCCGCCCAGTAATGTCTAGCCTAAGAGTAGGGATGATCAATGAGAGGCATATTCTTCCAAAATTATGCAAAATTTCATGCAAATATATGCAGTTTGAAAATAGACCAATCAATTGAAACCCAACTCAGAATAATTTGCATATCTTTGATCATCCCTACCTCAGAGCACTCTGGGAGATCAACTTATGTTCCTGCTCACTACCAAGATGAGAAAAAAAATTGTACACCGATTCACCTTGCCAGCAGTGAACATGTCAGCATCACTGATAAAGAAAAGAATGTAAAACGAGGTGAGGTAAGATTTTACAATGGGCAAACACTGACTAAATCATTTGAAATGGAATATTATCTAAAAAAAAATGTAAATGTATTTAAGTTATATTCAGTAAAGTTACTCTTTAGACAGCAAAATAACCTGCATTGCAGTTCCAGGGATGGAGACGGATGGCTGGGTGTGCACTGTCCTTATCCCAGTCACCCTGGAATAGACCTAACCGCTATTATTGCAGTGCCATCATTAGGGCCATACTGAGCATCACCCTCCTCCCATTTTTTACAACAAGATCCCGTCTATCTTACAATGTTTAGCAAGTTTGTTTTGAGGACACCGGGATAGATAAGAATTGAAGCTTTTCATTAGCTGCAAGGCCTCGGGAGGCACAGACCAGATAAAATACCAGTTTTGCATTGCTGTAGGTATCTAATGACTTGTCACTGTTCTGTCATGAGTGAGAACTCGCTCTGACACCAGCCACAAGGAATAATGCTCTGGCTGCAGCCACACATAGCAGAGAGGATGCAGTGTGCCGAGTCTCCGCCTGTTCCATTAATGTACAGACGGAAAAGTCCAGAGAAAAGTGTGTTCCTCAGCCGAAGACAGAAACCTGAGGTGCCAACCGGCTGGACAAGTTAAAGGCAGTTTTTCCACTAATTAAAAGGGGGGCAGAGGGTACACAAAGGCATCACATTTTTAAAGCAGTAGGATCAGCCATACTATGCCAGGGAAAAAAAACACATAAGTAGATAAATACTTGATCTACCGTATTTTCCGCCGTATAAGACGCACTTTTTCTCCCCAAAAAATGGGGAGAAAAAGTCCCTGCGTCTTATACGGCAAAGGCAGGGAATCCCCAACTTGCGAACGCCCGCCGCTATAAACCGCCGCCCCGCCGCCATTGGGGATTCCCTGCCTGTGTGGGCAATCACTGTGCCTGGCTCCCCCGCGTGCCTTAGCGTTTCCCCTCTATTTACCTCCTGCCCCCCTCCATGTGCGCATCTCCCCGTTCCCCCCCGTGTCTCCGATGTAAATATTTCCCCCCTCCGGGTCTGCAGCTGCAGCGGCTTACCTAATACATGCCGCCGCGAAGTCTGCAGACAGCCGGCTACTCCATATGTTTCCTCTACTGCGCGGCCTGTACTGATTGCGTCATCAGTAGCCGCGCAGTAGAGGAAACATATGGAGTAGCCGGCTGTCTGCAGACTTCGCGGCGGCATGTATTAGGTAAGCCGCTGCAGCTGCAGACCCGGAGGGGGGAAATATTTACATCGGAGACACGGGGGGGGGAACGGGGAGATGCGCACATGGAGGGGGGCAGGAGGTAAATAGAGGGGAAACGCTAAGGCACGCGGGGGAGCCAGGCACAGTGATTGCCCACACAGGGGGGAAGGATTTACAGCGGGCATATCTGAGACGCGGGGGGTGGGTTGAGATGCGCACATGGAGGGAGGAAAATAGAGGGGAAAAGCTGAGGCATGCGGGGAGGCAGTCAAAGAATGACATGTGGGGGAGCCAGGACACAGGAGGACACATGGAGCCAGCCAGGACACATGGAGACAGGACACAGGAGGACACATGGAGCCAGGACACAGGAGGACACATGGAGCCAGCCAGGACACAGGAGGACACATGGAGCCAGCCAGGACACAGGAGGACACATGGAGCCAGGACACAGGAGGACACATGTGGAAGACAGGACACATGGGGAGAAGGGGCACACAGGACACATGGGGGAGAGGACACAGGAGGACACATGTGGGAGATGGCACACAGAAGGACAGATGGGGCACACAGGTGGAGAGATAAGGTACACGGGAGGACACAACATTTACAAAGACGCTCCTGGAATATAGACGCACCAGATTTAATATATATATTTTTTCCCAGGTTTTTGCCCTCTAAACTTGGGTGCGTCTTATATTCCGGAGCGTCTTATACGGCGCGAAATACGGTACTTACATAACACATGTATTATACTGTCCACATTTTGATTTCAGTGAATGTTATATAGTAAATAAAGAGAATTCTGTTAGTGGTGGGGGCCATGTCTTTTGCCTACAGTTAAGGCTAACTCATGATGTCATTTCTGCCCTTTATTTTTTTTTTTGTCTCTTCCAATCACTGAGTCACCTCAGCCTTGCTTGTGAACACAAGTGAGCAGGGGATCGTTTTTCAGATAAGCAGCTAGGCAGGGAAATAAAGGGAAGAGGAGGAATATATTATAGATAAAAAGAACCCCCAGCATGCAACTGTTTGGCAATGGCTACTAAAGGGCCAGTGCTCCTAAGGTATGTGATAACTCCAAACCATAACAGCAGAAAAAGTTTTGAACGTTTTGAATGCAGGCTTAGCATCTTTATCACTTCATACACTCAGACCAGTTGCGGTTGAAGCTGTCAGTTTTATGTCTGTACGGCATTTCCAGAGTTTAGTGCCCATCTAAATGTGGGCAACAAGCACTTGGTTGGGCAGGATGGGTTGGATTCGTTTTGGCCAATTGCTTTGTCACCAGGTGCTTGCTACCTTTTCTCTCCATTCAACAGGATGGTATATCCTGATTGGCCATGCATGAGCTAGTCCTGCTTTTGTCTGGTGGCATATCAGCTGAAAGGATCACAAATGTTTGTTCTGTACAACAAACGTTGCTTGGAGATGCATGGCTTTTTGGCTACATTGAAGTGGCCATCAGTACCAGGCTCAGATTATGCAACCAAAATCAGGCTGTGATGGATGTTAAAGGATGCCCGAAGTGACATGTGACATGATGAGATAGACATGGGTATGTACAGTGCCTAGCACACAAATAACTATGCTGTTCCTTTTTTTCTTTCTCTGTCTGAAAGAGTTAAATATCAGGTATGTAAGTGGCTGACTCAGTCTTGACTCAGACAGGAAGTGACTACAGTGTGACCCTCACTGATGAGAAAGTCCAACTATAAAACACTTTCCTAGCAGAAAATGGCTTCTGAGAGCAATAAAGAGCTAAAAAGGGGAATTTCTTATCAGTGAGAGTCACACTGTAGTCACTTCCTGTCTGAGTCAAAACTGAGTCAGCCACTTACATACCTGATATTTAACTCTTTCAGACAGAGAAAGAAAAAAAGGAACACAGCATAGTTATTTGTGTGCTAGGCACTGTGCATACACATGTCTCATCATGTCACATGTCACCTCGGGTATCCTTTAAGCTACAGTAGAACTAGGATGAATACCCCAAAATAAGTTATTACTTGTATAAAAAGTTAATCACAAAGGTGGTCTGTTCTGTGTCAGATAACCTGTATTCCATAGTTCCCATTTTTGGAGGGACAGTCCGTTTTTGGGAACCTAATCCCATGGTCCCTCTTTCTCCCTTATTTGTCCCTCTTTCTCCCTTATTAGTCCCTATTTCTCCCTTATTAGTCCCTCTGTCAGGACTGATGTACAGATTTTTGTAAATATATGTATTTTTTTCTACTATAAATGTCTTTAGTTTGACTCAAAAACGTTATTCCCATCCTTGAATGGATATAGGTATTTCGTAATCTAAATGTTAATATGAAGAAAAACTAGTGATGATACAAAGGACCAGTGTGGTTTAAATTATAAAATGACATCCTTTACTTATGAATGTTTTGTGGTATGCGTGGCTAGGGGTGGGGTTAGAAGTGTGGCAGGGGTGTGTCTTGAAGTGTCCCTCTTTTTCAGCTCATAAAGTTGGGAGGTATGTGTATTCAACATCAACAAAAACTGGAGAAGTAATGGCAAGATGCGTAATATGATTTTTCATACAAATAAATAGTGTTTTATCAGTTAGTAGTCATGGTAGGAGCAAAAGCATTACCACAGATGTAGGATTGCATTATAGACTTCTATTCACAAGGTACGGAATACCTCTTTACATTGTAGGTGCAGCCATGAACTTAACATTAAAGCGCTGGCAGTCCGATGAGAGCTTGTGGCGTTCCTATCCTCTATTGTTCGACTTGATAACTGTCATGGCAACTCGGAGACTGCAAGCGCTGCGACTGACTTCCAAGGAATGTAGATATTGCTAGTTTACAATGCAAAGCAGAGGCAGTGTTGTTTATAGCAAGCAGTTCGGTGTTTACTTATAACAGAAAATACTAGCAAATTGCTAGAGTGTTATTGAATAGGAGATGCTGTCGACCTTTGCTTGGTACAGAACTCGAAATCGTGTGTCGGTAGCCTTGAACCACCTGACCTTCTGATGCACAGTCTGACGTGTGTCAATATCAGACATTATAACTGTCTTGTTGAGTCATAAGCATTCTGGTCTTTATTAAATACTGAATGTTTATACATAGTTTTTGCAATATTTTATTTAGTTTCGTTTTTTGGGACTTTTCCTTCTCAGTGCTCAAGGGTAATGAATGCATAGCCGTACACCTTCACTCTCGTCCAACGAGAAAACGTTCATTTGCTGCATTCACCCAAATGTGTTCATATTGTGTTTTCTCTAGAGGACACACCAGTCCTGTGCATTGATGTTCTTTTTATTCTAAACCAGGCTAATTAGCTGTTGGTGTTGATGTGTCTGTTCTGTGAAGACAGTGACGGTAGCTTGCGCGTGCCGCTGGGGTGGGGGTGCGTTCTGCACATGTCCCCAGAAAAGAATGCAGAGCTGACACATTGTTGTTTTTTCCAGTACACAAAAGAGAGAGAGGAAAAATTAGGGGTAACCTGATCTGCGTTAGACAGCGTGTTTGTGTGCTGTTAACGGTTTCCATCTGCTGACTGTACTGGTAACTCACCACACTTTATTTTTTTTTCCTTTCTCTCCTTTTCACTTTATCACACTCCTCTTTATCTTCATTTTCTTCCACTTCACATTTCCCCCTCCTGTCTCTCCAATCCCCCCCCCCTCACACCTTTGACTTTCCCTTTCCTCTCTGTTCTGTGCGCCCATTAGCCCCATTGAGGAAAGCCAAGTTTGTGGAGAGCCCCAGAATTCCAGAATCTGAATTAGGATCCCCGACTCTCGGCTCATCTCAGAAACTGGACGCTGATGCATACCTGTTGGGTAAGCTGATACTTCAGTGCGTTGTGTGTAAGGGTTGGTATACCAGGGGGGGGAGGGGGGCGATGCAACAGCAGAAGGTAACAAAAGTACTGGCCATTGAATTCTACCCCTTCATATACAGTGATCCGTGTATTAGTACTGTCGGTGCTTGGGCATAGATCGGTTTAATATTGAACTTGTGTATGTTGCCTCTGAGTGAGTGCTAGTGTACATGCCTGTAAATGGGTGTGCCACCCTGTGTAAGTGTGCTGCTTTCATCCAGCTCATAGACATCCAGCTAAGACATTGTGTAGCATCAGAAAGGATTAGAACCTTTGTCAGGTCACAACTGCTGCTCCTGTCCCATAATGGAGTTGAAGGTGGCTTTTTTTGTACATTGTGCTTGGCTAGCTCAAAAATTCTTCCGAGCAGAAAATTCTTCCGCTCCCTTCCACACCGGCGCTACAATCCGAGTTTTGAAGCGCATGCGTTTTGTCACTGGCAGAATAATGGAAATTGCAATGCGCCTTCTTCAGTGGTGTGTCATAATGATTATTTATTGTATTTATAAAGCACCAACCTATTACGCAGAGCTGGACAATAAATACATTCAGTGATACGAAGGATGACAGATGTAAAAAGGTTATAGAACATAGGACAAAGTAATACAAGGTAAACTGTGTACAAGATACAAGATCATGCGATGTTGGCCTGGTTAGGTAGTTCCAGTAATACAAGTACGAGGCGGTCATAGGAAAGGAGCACACGATCATGTAGAACACACTAGGGAAGGGAGAGGGTACACGATACATGATCATGTGATTTGGGCTGGTTAGGTAGGTCCAGTAATACAAGTACGAGGCGGTCATAGGAAAGGAGCACACGATCATGTAGAACACACTAGGGAAGGGAGAGGGTACACGATACATGATCATATGATTTGGGCTGGTTAGGTAGGCCCAGTAATACAAGTATGAGGCGGTCATAGGAAAGGAGCACACGATCATGTAGAACACACTAGGGAAGGGAGAGGGTACACGATACATGATCATGCGATGTTGGGCTGGTTAGGTAGGTCCAGTAATACAAGTACGAGGCGGTCATAGGAAAGGAGCACACGATCATGTAGAACACACTAGGGAAGGGAGAGGGTACACGATACATGATCATGCGATGTTGGGCTGGTTAGGTAGGTCCAGTAATACAAGTACGAGGCGGTCATAGGAAAGGAGCACACGATCATGTAGAACACACTAGGGAAGGGAGAGGGCACAAGATACATGATCATGCGATGTTGGGCTGGTTAGGTAGTTCCAGTAATACAAGTACGAGGCGGTCATTGGAAAGGAGCACACGATCATGTAGAACACACTAGGGAAGGGCGAGGGTACACGATACATGATCATGTGATTTGGGCTGGTTAGGTAGTTCCAGTAATACAAGTACGAGGAGGTCATAGGAAAGGAGCACGCGATCATGTAGAACACACTAGGGAAGGGAGAGGGTACACGATACAAGATCATGTGATTTGGGCTGGTTAGGTAGTTCCAGTAATACAAGTACGAGGAGGTCATAGGAAAGGAGCACGCGATCATGTAGAACACACTAGGGAAGGGAGAGGGTACACGATACATGATCATGTGATTTGGGCTGGTTAGGTAGTTCCAGTAATAAAAGTACGAGGCAGTCATTGGAAAGGAGCACACGATCATGTAGAACACACAAGGGAAGGGAGAGGGTACACGATACATGATCATGTGATTTGGGCTGGTTAGGTAGTTCCAGTAATACAAGTACGAGGAGGTCATAGGAAAGGAGCACGCGATCATGTAGAACACACTAGGGAAGGGAGAGGGTACACGATACATGATCATGTGATTTGGGCTGGTTAGGTAGTTCCAGTAATACAAGTACGAGGCGGTCATAGGAAAGGAGCACACAATCATGTAGATTACACTAGGGAAGGGAGAGGGCACACGATACATGATCATGTGATTTGGCCTGGTTAGGTAGTTCCAGTAATACAAGTACGAGGAGGTCATAGGAAAGGAGCACACAATAATGTAGAACACACTAGGGAAGGGAAGAGGGTACACGATCATGTGATTTGGGCTGGTTAGGTAGTTCCAGTAATACAAGTACGAGGCGGTCATAGGGAAGGAGCACACGATCTTATAGAATACACTAGGGAAGGGAGGACCCTGCCAAAGGCTTACAATCTGATGCATTGCGATTTTCATCAAAACGTAATGGCAGTGCCTGTTGCACTTTTCCTGTGTTTCCGTATGTCAGGTCAATAAAATCACATGAAAAACGCAATGGAGAATTTTCCATTGTGATGTTGGGTGCGATTTTGGGGTCAAATTCCCAGGAATACTTGCAACTTCCTGGAAAATGCTAATTTCCCTTTGACATTGCAAGGAAAGGTGGCATCTACGTCATGGTTCTCCACAGAGGACCTGATGTCAGTTCAGAGTACATTTCTCTAAATCTTTGAAGATCACCTCTCCTTAATCTCCTCACAAGAAACCCACACTGATTACATGTGTGCTCTCCTTTTATATGGGTGCTCCATTTTTGTTTTAACTTCCAACAATCCTATGTTTATATTTTCCCACCTGTACAATCAAAGACAAACACAATACATTCTTTGCAGTCAAGCAGATTGAACTGGGAATTAAAACTGAAAAGTGCAAGTGTATTACTAACGCATGCACAAAAATTACAGTCCCAGAAAAGAATATCACAATGTATAGATGTCTCTTGGGAGTGATGATCTTCACTCAACCTTGATAGTTTTGGCTTGATGACACATTTTGACTTGTCCAACTGATTGAAGGTTTATTATTTCACCAGACAGGTTAGGTTATATTAGCATGTTCCCTATGTGAGAAGTTACCCGATTCATGCTTGATGTCTGCGCTCAGCTTTTCGGGCTGTGCATAGGAGGGCTCAACCTGCTTGGCTCAAGATGAGCTGACAATACCCACAGGGAGATAGAGCACATCTTAAGCCCCATCTACACGATACGATTCTTTGTACAATTCAATTACGATTCTATTTACGATCTGATTAAATCCGACATTTCCTAACAGGATTCGATTCGATTCAATTCGATTTGCTATTGCAAAACAATGGCAAATCGAATTGCATGGAATCGAATCCCAATCGGACATGTCGGATTTAATCGGATCGTAAATAGAATCGTAATTGAATCGTACAAAGAATCATATCGTGTAGATGGGGCTTAAAGGGGTAGAGGGAGACTTGTGTCATTGCTGAGATCAGATGAATGGTACATTCTTCTACTTCAGAAGACTCCTCTATAGTAAATATGTCATTATGAAAATGGGTGGCTTGGGTCCTGTATGATTTTTGACACCATAAGATTTCAGATTTTTCATTTTTTTGTTTTGCTGAAGATTTAATAGTTTCCTGATGGCATTTGAGTTTCCTTTCCAAGTCCTATATCTTTCAGGGCCCGTTTTCACTATCGCGAATTCGCATAGACAATACAAGTGGATGGGACTGTTTCCACTTGTCAGGATTTCTGAGCGTTTTTCTGTGCAGAAAAAATCTGCATGGCAGAGCCATCAGAATTCGCATACCGCACACCGATATGCGAATTGCATACAATGTATTTATTAGAAAATTCGCATGCAGTTTTGGTATGCAAATTTTCATGCGAATTCGCATACGATTTCGCATAGAAACAATGAAAAAGCACACATGCACTGTCATGTTTAAATTCGCATACATGGTCATCCATGCGAATTTGCATGAAAATTTGCATACAACCGCATGCGAAATTCACATCCGCATGTGATTTTTTTTTTTTCCGCAGCATTTCCCACCGCACAAGTGGAAACGGGCCCTCACACCCAAATCAGCTTATCACTGACTTTCACTGCTATGTGGATACTGTTCTTACACCAAAAAATATTCTTTATATACTAACCCTCAAAGTGGGTCTAATTTAAAATCAATCAGAAAACAAAATCACACAAGCCTTCTCCCTGGCTAATTTTATTTTGGCAGGTCCTTTACAGTTGTGCCCCCCAACACTGACCGCTGTATTGTTCAGTGTGTTCAAATCATGCCGCAGTTTCCACTCCCCATTTAGCTCTGCAGTGTCTGGAAACAAAGTCTGCGGCTACAACGTGTACACAGGATATCATGGCTCTCATTACTGTAGGTTAGTGCATCAAAGGACCTGCCAGCAGGAAAATTGTCAAGGAGGTGAGTATACAGTATTTGTCCCTTGACAGAGTTTGACTGGCTTGGAGAGATGCTTAACGTCTCTTTATAGGTTCCTAATATAAACCAAAAGGCTTCCACTTGCTGCAAAAACGTTAAAAATAGGAACCACTCGCTTAAAAAAAGGGATTTCTCTGCAACCTTGTCCTAGGCTGGCTACGTTTTTCCGGATGAGCGGATGGTCATGGTGCCACGCATCCGCCCACAAACGAAGCATGCAAACGAAGCAGACACTAAACTTTCCAATCCGATTGGCCAAAACGTGCTGCAGATGGGAACTGAGCCTAACCCTTTTCTTTATTCTTTTAGTACTTAAACCTAACACCATCTTTAATTGAGCCCTATTTTAACTATTTCAACTACTCCTAAAAAGAAGTTTTAATCCATTAATAATGCTAATACTCATGTAAGCCACTAACTGTACATGAAAATTCACATTGATCTTTGCACTTCCCTAAACCTGGCAATTCAGTCTACACTACTCCTCTTTCTGTGGCACCAGAAGATCATAGACCATACAAGACACAAAACATTTATATTGTATTTTTCTCCTGGCGGACTCAAAATCCTTCAGGGCTGCAGCCACTTAGGGCTTCTTATGGGTCACCAGGATCATTGAGGAGCCTTGCCCAAACACTCCTTAATGTTTTACATGCTGGCTTGACCTGGGATTCGAACCCTGATGCGAAAATTGGGACATGCAATTTTCCATAGATTTTTTTTTTTTAATTAGATATGCAGTGAACACTTTTTTTGCACATTACCAAAATGCATGCACATTGTAATTGTGAACCCTGCCTTACCGTCATGGAACAGTAATGTAACATGGAGGTTCAGATTTCACCTACACTTTAGGTCAGTTACTGACCAGGGGTGGGCAAACTTTTGCAGGATCGGGCTGCATTCCTCTAGAATGCGGCCTGCTGCAACTTTCTCTCCCGCCCTCCCTCGCTTGCTCGCTCCCCCTCCCTCCAGACAGAGTTCGATTTTAAAACTCACCCAATCGCTAATTCAAGTGGCAATCTCTATGGCGATGGTGGCGTCATGTGACACTGTACATAATGACGGCATGTCACATGACAGATGTTGCCGTGGAGATCACCGCTGGAACGAGTGAGTTCTTTATGTTGCTGCGTGCTACACACAACTTTAACAGGATGCCAGGAGGGAGAGGATGTAGGGAAAAGAATTCTGCCCACTAGCGGTGTGCCGCCTTTATAACGCCCGCGGGCCGAATTCATTCTTTGCCCTGCACTAGACAGTGAATCCAGGAGCAGGATAACTGCCATAGCATTCACAGCTATAGGAACAGTTCAGCAGTGGCAGCTATTTGCTCCGGTGCTGGCAGAGTCATCATTTAACTAAATCGTCTGTGAATTGTACGTTGTCATGTACTGTGGATGTAACCTATAAATCCTCCTATTTACTCGTCAAAAGGTTTGGAGGCCATCTATCACCTTGAAGGGATGTGATATTGGCACGAATGCGTTCCAGCCCATCCCCCTCCCCTCTTCCCATCCCTCCTACCCCCTCCTACATGCCAAACCCCCGACAGGCAACTCACTGACAGCTTGCAAAGTGAATCAGCATAAAATATGCAGAGTTTCTATAGCAACCAACCAGCGGTGAACCCAGAAGCATGGCCTGCATGAGGTAGCTTCTGCTAGACTGACAACACCCAGCAGTTGATTGCTTTTAAAGCAGGTGGATAGCAGTATCTAAGAGACATCTCCATTATTACCACAATTGTGCAGAGATAAAAGATGTATGTTTCTTGCTGTGCTGCTATAGATATAAAGACTGCAAGGACCCCCGCTACCATTTGGTATTCATACTTCGCAGGCTGCTGACACGTGCTTGGAAAGTCACCGTTGTGAAGTCCAGCATTGTGTTCCACAGGTTATAAAGGGGGGCTGTCAATGGTAGCATCCCGTGATATCCAACCTTCTCCTACATCCACCAGACACTGAGGCTGCATCTGCTGCAGGATTGAGTCATCCAGCATAATGTGGCATCCAGCTTAGGCCGAGTGTCAGAGGAAGGTGAGGCTGGGTCTGCTCTGCCTTGCAGCTCCACGATTTCACGTGTACACACATCATTCTCTCTAAAGCTTCGTAATGTCTATTGATCTGTTCCCTGCCATTGGAACTGGAGTTTCTCACAAGATCATCAGCACTTGGCTTCTAGCATAATGACACTGCTGACATTGGATCTGAAGAGCCAGGTGTGTGTGTGTGTGTGTGTGTGTGTGTGTGTGTGTGTGTGTGTGTGTGTGTGTGTGTGTGTGCGCCAATGTGTGTGTGTCATGTCTATCTTTTTTTATTTATTTATTGCATAAATATGAGCTAAAACTGACTTGTATGCAAGTCCTAAAACTGAATAAGAACCCACATTAACTACGTAAAAACTGTGCCACGCCAAGGAGTGTGACCGCGGCGGCAGCCCCAGGACCACCTAATGCCAATTGGCGTCAAGTCCTGGGGCTGGTTACTGCAGGAGATCGTGCTCGGGAGACTGTTAGACGGCGAAACCTCCGTCTTTGTATCTGGTACAGCGATGCGATCTGCAGCAGCGCTGTACTGGGGACATTGTCCCTTCTGTTGCTATGTAGGTGATCGGCTGGCGGGGATGATAAAAAAAATGTAAAAAATATTATTAAAATAATGAAATATTTATTAAAAAAACAAACAAAAAAAACACCTGGGGGGCGATCAGACCCCACCAACAGAGATCTCTATTGATGGGGAGAAAAGGGGGGGGGGGGATCACTTGTGTGCTGAGTTGTGCGGTGTGTGTGATATAATGAATTGGTTGTGTACTATGAATAATTACTAGAAGATTAGCAGCAAAGAAAATATTCTCATATTTTTATTTTCAGGTATATAGTATTTTTTCTTACATTGCATCATTCTATAATAATGGGCAGATTACACAACCCTCAGCATTCAAAATGATTCTTTCAGAGCAGTCTGTGAAGTAATGACCTCTCCTCTGGCAGAGAAAAAGAAATTTGTTCACTAACACTTGAGATGATAAAAGTCAGAAGACAGCCCTCTCCACAACTTTGAAAGTGTAGAGCTAATGGCTTTTTTGCATAGAGATAACAACTGGAGTTTTTTTAACTCTTCCTGTACTGTAAACAATTAGACTGATGTATCTGATCTTAATGTTTTATTTCTTAGCTGTACTACACATACAAATCATAATAGCATCATTTTTCCCCCTTTAGTGTCTCTTTAAAGCTGCAGTGGCCTATTTAACAAAAAATGGCCTGGTCTTTAGGGGGTTTAACACTGCGGTCCTCAAGTGGTTAAGAAAAGGAAGACAAAACAGTACAATTACTTGTTTTAATTACTGAGTAAAATGATCCAACATTACATTTCTTATGTGTGACATTTACTTTCTTTAGCTAGTGCCCCTGACAGTAGGAACTGCAATCAAATGTGCAGTGACTGTTGGCTTGGAGGGTATAAAGCCGGTTCTACATGGCACGATGTGTCTTGTCAATCGAGCCGCATTGATAAGATCCGACAGTTCCGATCTCGCCGCGGCCTATTCCCCGCGAGTGGACAATAGCGGGGAATCGAGTGGAAGATAAGCGGCGCCGGCGGGGACGAGGGGGTATCGAATCCGACGCACGCTGGGACGCAGCGAGTTCGCACGGGGATGCGGCTTATCGAGCCGCCGGATCGCTCCGTGTAGACCAGGCTTTAAACTCATTCTTCCTTATGCTGGCCACTAATGATGCAATCCTTTTTTTTTTGTGTGCAATCCTACCTAATGATGTAGTTGAAAGGTAAGTTGAGTGCATATACTTTGAATGGATAGTTAGTCCCTCATATTACACAGAAGTAGTAAGATTGTATAAAAAAAAGATTGTATTATTAGTGGACACCATTACACAGCAACTTCAAAGACGTAGGGGTGCGTCCTCATTTGAAATGCCTGCTTCAGGTCTCTCCACAAAAAATGTATTTTGATATTACCTTTCCTTATCATTAACCATGATTTGGTGGAACATCTTGTCTTTTCTATTTTTGATGAATGAGGTTTCTTTGGTACTCTATTTTCTTTCAGAACAGTAGATTTCAGAATGCGAATCATAGTTGCTTTAGTGTTAGCAGACTGCTTCATTCTGATGCCTTGGATTGACCTGGCTTTTTAATTCCTAATACCTTCAAGCACATGATTGGCGGTCTGATATCGGAAGCAAAACAGATACTTACTTTTGAACATAGCGTGGCATTGTTGCTCATCTGACCTATGGGATTGTCACAGCTGCTTTATTCTGATGTCTAGGGTCACACAGCTGCATATCTGTGATTATGGTATCTTGGTGCACATGGCTGCCTAATTTTATTATTTGAGGACATATTGCTGAAATTTTGGATGACATGGCTGCTTAAAGCACAACTATCGCAAAATAAATAAATAAATAAAATGTTGCTATTGCATACAGACTCCACATGTTTTGGACTAGTTTATAGCCTCATGGGGGTTTTTCAACAAATCATTTTTACTTTGCAAAATCACTATGGAAAGAATCGATACAAACATGTGGGCCAGCCTACCTACTCGCATGCTTACTATTTTGGTATTTGGATCGAGCAACAGCGGTTCAGTTAACGCTTTTAAAAATAAGGAAAACCCTTAGAATCCCCCATGAGATGATAAACCTGTCCAAAACCTGTCAGATCTGTCACAATTTTACTACCTACGGTTTGTGACAGCAACATAGAAGAGAAATCATTTATAGTGCATTTTACATTGGAACAAATGAACATTTTATACATATAATAATGCATTTTGAATTTCTTTTAAAAACTTTTCGTAATAGTAACAGAAAAGCATGTGATGTGATTCATTGTTTCTCAACATTATTACAGAATGCACCCCTTAATAAAATACAGCATTTGCCATGTACTCTCCTATTGGGATATCATCTCAAGTACCTTTGGCATATCTAGGTGTACTTCGTATTTTCAAACATTCCCTCGTGATTTTAATTAACGGAAATATGTATTATATGATTTATATTTTTCTTTAAATTCCAAAAATCACTAACAGGCTGATCAAATACCATCTTTATCCAACCCAAGTACCCCAGAGGTACTAGTATCGTGTTTAGAACTTAAAGAGACTAGGAGACGAAAAGTATAGTAAATGTATGCATACCTGGGGCTTACTCCAGCCCCATCAGCATGGATCGTGCCCACGCCCCCGTCCTCTATCGCCGGTACCAGGTCCCGTCATTTCGGCCAGTTGACACAAGCACAGTGCGCTCCCTCTGTATTGTACAGGCGCGTGTATAAAGCAGGCGCCGGCAAGACCGAGGGAGTCCCTGCGCATGTGTACAACTGGCCGCGTCCGGCAGAAGGGACGAGACCCGGTACCGGCAATAGAGGCAGCGGAGAACGGCGGCATGGAAGGGATCCATGCTGAGAGGGCTGGAGGAAGCCCCAGGTATGCATACATTTATTATACTTTTTTTCATCTGAGTCCCTTTTAAGAAGCAATTATTAGCATATCTGGAAATATCTATAAATAGGTTTTTTTATGGAATTTGTAATTTACCGTAAGTCCCACATGCCACCACACCAGCCCACACTAGACTGGATTCATAAGGTTGATCCCTGGGGTTGTATAGGGCAGCTCAATTCTGATATCTTGGAGGTACAGCCAGGGAAATTGCTACAAATCTATATATATTGATAGCTATAAAACCACATCTACGCTGGCCTTTACTGGTGTCTAAAAACTAACGCCCAACAGTAACCCCCTCCCCCCAAAAAAAGCCTGCAGTCTCACGTTTCTGATTTACAGAAATAAGATGACTGATTCATGCAAAAATATTCTAAACGTGTGTAAACTACATTTTCCATTTTTTTTTTCTAAAAATAATGAAACTATGGTGCTTGTGGAAACATGGAAATTCTGAATTTTCAAGTTATAAATCCATTTGTATTCCTAGCTTAGCATTTAGTTTTTATCAATACTACTCCCGGATGTAATTGTGGCTTTGGTCTAAGCCGTAGACCTTAAGGAGAGATGAATCACCCCCTATATTCAGCATTGAAGTGTCTAGCAACTGGATATGTCTATATACCGTACTCCTCTTAATGTCCTACAGATGCTCACAAATCCTTGTTTTGAGGTCCTGCGTGTCTTATGCACGTAAAATTGTTTACACATGGAAGATGGTTAGACCACATGTGTTTATTGCAGTTAATGTTTTTCCTTAGTGATATTATCACCCCCTGGGGATACCGCAGAGAAACCCAGCTTCATAAACATACAACCATTACAATTACCACACTAGATAGCACCATGGAATTTACAGTGGACACTTCCTTTCATCCTCAGTAGTGACAGGTCACATATGAAAAGGTTTCAGCTGAAAGTAATCAAAGAGCAATTCTGAAGACAATGGAAAGTGATTCATCATTGAGTATTTTTTTAGTATGTACACTAAATTTTACTAATCTTATTGTGTTTACAGAATGTGGTGAAAAATGCAGTAAACCTTCTGTGGTGGTAATCTTATTGGGGGCAAATGTATAGGATTTCTGGAGGTTTTCTATATCCTCTTCCTACAAGACAAAACCCTAAAGGCTCATACACACGTGCAAATTTTCCACCCAACTCCCGTCCAAACTTGCTCTGTTGGACGTTAGAAGGGCACGTGAATGCGTGTCAAACGACTAGATGAGCGACTGTTAACAGGCAGTTTGCCCATTCCAACCAGCAAATCGACTCACATGACTGTTAAGCTGATATCGTGCAGTTGGCCACAGTGTGTAGTATACAAATGAGTTTTTCATTCAGTTGGTGGGTGCGCAGGAAATACAAATCGTGCAATCGTTGGGTGGTGTGGTTGGTCATGTCGTGGAATTGGTCATTTGCTTTTGCTGGACTTGTGTACGAGTCTTAAAGGGGAACTTCAGCCTAAACAAACATACTGTCATCAAGTTACATTAGTTATGTTAATTAGAATAGATAGGTAATATAATCTCTTACTCACCCGGTTTTAAAAGAACAGGCAAATGTTTGTGATTCATGGGGGCTGCCATCTTTGTCATGGGGCAGCCATCTTTTTGGTTGAAAGGAGGTGACAAGGAGCAGGAGACAGTTCCAACTGTCCTGTGTCCTAACAACCCCTCCCAGCTGCACACGCTAGGCTTCAAATGTCAAATTCAAAATGTAAGAAAAAAAAATTTGCACCAAAACAGGAGAACGAGAGCAACATCATTAGAAATCCCATCATGCTTTGCACAGCATCAGGAGAAAAATGCCCGGGCAGTTTTCTTCTGTGCAGCTAAAAATGAGGCTTGTATAAGAGAAACAAAGTTCTGATGCCGGGAAACTGTTAAAGAAACACCAAGCCTTTTCAGTGCTGCTGACTCGATTTTTAGTCTGGTGGTTCACTTTAAGATCATCTTCTTGTCTTATGAAATCACAGATACTGGAGCAGTTGGGTTTGAGCTGCATGTATGGTACTACCCACTGGTAAACCTTTTGCAATGAATGTTGAATGTGCACTATCGGACCTTAAAGGGAACCTTAACTGAACGGGGGGTAAAGAGTTTCACTTACCTGGGGCTATTACCAGCCCCCTGCAGCAGTCCTGTGCCCTCGGAGCCGCTCTGGAATCCTCCGGTCCCCCACTGTCACTTAGTTTCGTTTTTGACGACTCACCAGTCGGCCGGCCGTCATAAGTATTATTGGACGCATTCCCTACTGCAATTAGCGCTGTTGTGGAACGCAATGCATACAAAAATACGCGTTTCCGCATTCCGCACGCATAGATATGAGGCAACGCGTATTTTTGTATGCGTTGCAGTCCGCAACAGTGCTAATTGCAGTGGGGAATGCGTCCAATAATACGCATGGTGAGCGGCCGGCCGACTGGTGAGTCGTCAAAAATGAAACTAAGTGACAGCGGGGGACCGGAGGATTCCAGAGCAGCTCCGAGGGCACAGGACTGCTGCAGGGGGCTGGTAATAGCCCCAGGTAAGTGAAACTCTTTAAGGTTCCCTTTAAAACAGAATTTATGACTGTTGGACCTAAATATATGAGTAACCAGAGATAATTTCTCTGACTTTTTTTAATAAGAGTCTCTACAAAGGAGGAGGTTGAGGGTACTGGTAAATGTTTATTTCAAATTAGCATTCAATAAAGTCACACAATTCTTAATGTAGTTGTTGAGAAAGTCAATGGAGAAACTGGTAGTAGTGATAGTATTAAGGTTCCCTTTAAAACAGAATTTATGACTGTTGGACCTAAATATATGAGTAACCAGAGATAATTTCTCTGACTTTTTTTTAATAAGAGTCTCTACAATGGAGAAGGTTGAGGGTACTGGTAAATGTTTATTTCAAATTAGCATTCAATAAAGTCACACAATTCTTAATGTAGTTGTTGAAAAAGTCAATGGAGAAACTAGTAGTAGTGATAGTATATGCAGTCCTGACATGCCCCTATAATCAAAACAAAAATGAACAGATATACCCACTATTTTTTCCCAATTATTTTTTTGATGACCGACAATTTTTTGAGCAACGACCGATCGTTTCAGTGTTCTTACGGTGTGGGTACAGGCGCACAGGTACTCGAATGATGTTTGGCGACACGCAGCAATAATTACTGTCATAGTGGATCAGACCTTTAACCCTCCTGACGGTCAATTAAAACCGCCAGGGGGCAGCGCAGCACAATTTTTTTATTTTTTTTTTTAAATCTTGTAGCTAGCCTACTGCTAGCTACATGACAGCTGCTGAGCTGCGGCATCCCCCCACCCTCCGGTCGCGAAATCCCATTCTGAATGGGATTTCCATTAGGGCTTCCCCCGTCGCCATGGCGACGGGCAGGATGATGTCACCGACGTCGTGACGTCAAAGGGAGTCCCGATCCACCCCTCAGCGCTGCCTGGTAATGATTGGCCAGGCTGCGCATGGGGTCGGGGGGCAGCGTGGCTGTTAGCGGCTGCGATCGGGCAGTACACGCAGCTAGCAAAGTGCTAGCTGCGTGTAATAAAAAAAAAATTGCAAATCGGCCCAGCAGGGCCTGAGAAATCCTCCTGCGCGGCATAGCCCGAGCTGAGTTTAAAAAAAAAAAAAAAAAAAAAACCTTACTGAGCATGTGCAACACACATAACGCAGCAAATGTATTGCTAAACGCACAGCATGCAGCACTTTCTAATTATTGCTACATATTACACACAACGCAATGTGTGCACTGTGAATTTGTGAATGTCGCACAGACTTTGTATTGCTGTGCATTACTCTGCGTTATAAAATTTTCTAACGTGCGACTTTAAAGGGAACCTAAACTGAGAAGGATATGGATTTTTCCTTTTAAAATAATACCAGTTGCCTGAATCAAGCATGCAGATCAGGTGCTCTGACTGAAGTCAGACTGGATTAGCTGCATGCTTGTTTCAGGGTGTGATTCAGCCACTATTGCAGTCACAAAGATCAGCTGGACTGCCAGGCAACTGGTATTGTTTAACAGGAAACATCCATATCACTCTCAGTTAAGGTTCCCTTTAACGTCGCACTGTGAAAGAGGCCTTATTGCACTTTTGTGCAGTATGTCTTTTACGTATCAGTAACTCAAAGCATGCTTTGTCTGCTTTGTCCTCTGTGAATAATAGCAGACTACTTATAGGAGTAAAAACCTCTCCACGGTCACTGTCCTAGACATAGATCGGCCGCTTCGGTTTACTGGCACTGAATCCTCTTGTGGTTCCACTCCACAAGCTCCATCAATTCTATCGAGCTAGGATTGAAGAATGTTCTCAAGCTTGGCGGTACTTTATATTTAATGTTCAGTGCAGGTTAAATACTAAGTATTGTTGAGCTTTCAGCGTCTCCTCCAATCCAGCTGATGGGCATACGTTTTCTGCACCTAAAAATACATTACTTTTAAAAGGTAGATGGGCTAATTACACCAATCTCTCAATTATATTAATATGTCAAAAGCCTAAGTTCTCCATGCTTATCCATTTGCTGCCTAGTCCATCTGCATTAAATAAGGATGGACCATTTAGAAAAAAAACAAATTTTTATTAATGCAATAGTGTTCATTTTCAGCAGCTCTTTGAAAGTTTATGGTGGTAGTAGCTGATCGTCTTGTTTTATTTATTAGGGGAAGAGGAGTCTGTACTGGGCCCTCCTCCATCTGTTGATGAGGCTGCCAACACCCTCATGACCCGACTGGGCTTCCTCCTGGGAGAAAAAGTCAACGAGGTCCAAGCTGCCAGTCCGCAGTACGGTATGGAGGGGCAGGAAGAGAATCAGGTGAGTTTAGTGTTGTTTGGTGTAGAAGAAACGTGTCATCCCGTACTAACATTTTCCAATGTTTCTTCATCACCAGCATAGTGCTTATTCCCACCTAAACAGCCTGGAAAAAGGCACACGTTTTTCTATATTTTTCTGTACGTTCCAAGAGAATTTGTGGCTCTGCAAATGACCACTCCCATTTATTTATTTACACTGAACCATATGCAATTTGCATAATTTTTGTAGCAGGGCATTTTCAAAAATGTGAATGCACTGTTAGGGCTGGTGCACACCAAAACCCGCTAGCAGATCCGCAAAACGCTAGCAGATTTTTAAACGCTTTTTTTTATTTTTATGAGGCGTTTTGCTAGCGTTTTGCGGATTGCTGCTGCGGTTTTCAGTATAGTAGATTTCATATATTGTTACAGTAAAGCTGTTACTGAACAGCTTCTGTAACAAAAACGCCTGCAAAACCGCTCTGAAGTGCCGTTTTTCAGAGCGGTTTGCGTTTTTCCTATACTTAACATTGAGGCAGAAACGCATCCGCAATCCAAAAAATGCCTCACCCAGGCATTTTTCGTTTCTGCAAAACGCCTGCCGCTCTGGTGTGCACCACCCCATTGAGATACATTGACCAAGCAGATCCGCAGCCGCAAGCGGATCTGAAAACGCCCAAAAAGCCGCTCGGTGTGCACCAGCCCTCTGGGAGGACTATAATGGAATCCAAAGGAGAACCTTGAGCAGTGCACATCTGTTGTTGCTGAAGATGCTCACAGTTTTGCTCATTAGAAATAAACCTTTTTGGCCTTTCATCCAAATAGACAATGATAGAACTTTTTGTTTCTTTTCTAAGTTTGCTATGTTCTGTAGAACGTTGTCTCACCCTTTCTTCTCCACCAGGGCTCTGCGGTGACCCAGAGGATCAGTCCCTGCTCCACCTTGACCAGCAGTACAGCTTCTCCTCCCGCCAGCAGCCCATGCTCCACCCTTCCTCCACCCAATACAAGTGTCCCCACCAAGGACTGCAGCCCCACCTCCACCCTGGAGAGCAGGGACAGCGGCATTATTGGTGAGTAGGCGCACTGCTTACAGATGGACAAAGAATTATCATTTCATTTGTATAGATTTGGCTGAGCAATAACGTACATTAAGAAGAGTCTTCTTTCTTGATCATGTTAGGAACGTTAGTATGATCACTTTCTTTGCAGACTGGCGGTACCCATCTGGGCCGGGACCTCTTCCTACCAAGCTACTCATGCTTTTCTTTGTATATCAGAGATTTCTTGTATCGATCTCTGTCAGTTTGAGACCTGTATATATACAGTGATACTGCCTTGTCTCTGTATTTTTCCTGCTGTGTACTGATTGCTGTTGCCCCCCCCCCCCCCCCCCCCCACCTCTTACCCTCATGCTGTGGGTTATAAAATGTTCCTCATGTTTATACAGTGTTACGTATCTGCAGAGTCCATCCTGTTTATACAGAGCTTCTCCGTCTGCAAGCCTCATGCACTTCTTATTATTCATCAGCCCTCCCGCTGACCTCAATCCCTTGCTATCATATCTTCTCTGCACATTAACAGTCTTCCAGCATTCATCCTATCTCTCTCAGTGCTGAATAGCCCCACCAAGCCTTGGCTAAAAACTACCCAGTCTGACGCCTGTAATGCAGAAATCAATCTTTTCCCTCCCGGAGAGAGATCTTCACTCTGATTGATTCGCCTCTGCCACAGGTGTAGTGTCCTTACATTAACCCCTTCCTGTAACAGGTACACAGAGCAGGCTTTGCAAGTAGTGTCAGTTCTTTTATTTACCTGTCTCAGTAACCTTGTTTAATTTAACCCCTAAGGGCAGCGATTGCTTTCTGGCTCAAGCACATACTTCCGACTAATGATTTGCGTTCCAGAAGCTGCTGCAAAGCCGATGAAACATTGGTGTGCTATGTACTACTTGAGCAGCACTCCCATACATGTCGATACCTTTTTGTTTTAAGGTATCTTTTCTCTGATCCTGGAAATCTAAGCCGCTAATATTATGCCCAGTTATGGATACAAACATTCGTTAATCCCCTCCAGTCCTGAAAGCTTAGTGACAGAAGCTGTTAACCCGTTCTGAGCTGCTGATGCACTCACACTGGGCATGTTAATCCCTTTCCTTGGGCCAGATTTCCAGATAATTATCTGTTCGGATATTCCTCTTTCTGAAATCTGCGCATTCCTGTGGAAAAATGCAGCATCTTCTGCGACACTTTGCTCAAGGTTTCGGCTCACACATTTTGATGGAATAAAAGTGCTAAGTGATAATTGACTAGCTTCTCTTCAGAGTGTTGCCTATCGTATATGTACATAGATTTTAGTTTCCTTTTCCATGTGTTTACGTTTTTGCCTTCTTTTACCACATGAGAATTTTGTTGCATGTCACTTTTACATACAATGATCAGCCAAATCATTAAGGAGGAACTGTAACCAAAATATAATGATGAATGAAATTGCTTATTGCTGTACATTGTTAACTTATAAATGAGTCAGTGTTTGCCCATAGTAAAAAACATTCCTCTCCTTGATTTGCTTTCTAAAATGTATCAAGTGGCAACATCTTTGTTACTGGCAAGTGATCTCTGCGGAATATCCATCACTGAGAGTTCTAAAGCCAGTTCAAAACATAGCTGGTTGCCCAAAATGTTTTGGGGGAGGGTTTTGCATAATAAACAGCCTAGGGTAAGCGTCAGTGGGAGGGCGTGGCTACATGCAAATAGACTGCAATATATAGCTATAGGAGATGTCTCTGATGCTGAAACCAGGATATTTAATGTAAAAGTGGGTGTCCTGAATAATTTACTACATATAATCTATATAATGTTACATTTCCGCTTTAAAACAAAAACAAAAAACCTTGCTGTTTTTGTTTTAAAAACAGGTGGCTGGATAGTGTAATGGTTAAGGGCTCTGCCTCTGACACAGGAGACCAGGCTTCGTATCTCGGCTCTGCCTGTTCAGTAAGCCAGCACCTATTCAGTAGGAGACCTTGGGCAAGTCTCCCTAACACTACGACTGCCTATAGAGCGCATCCTAGTGGCTGCAGCTCTGGCGCTTTGAATCCCCCAGGAGAAAAGCGCGATATAAATGTTCTGTGTTTGTTTGTTGCTGTTGCCAATCAATGGGTGGATACCACAAGATCTCTGACGGTGTCCTGAGGTATCTGACAGCAGCATGTTAACAGCAGATCCTGTTTCAAATCCATGTTTTCAAATCTATTTGCGTGAATTAAATAGTTTTTGCAGCCTTGTTCATGTATTACCCCCCTGGGGCATTTGCAAAACTGTCACCATGCGTCAGAGATTCTGTTTGGCTGATGTCAGGTCTATCAGTCGTCCAAACTCCTCCTCTATACCTTATGAAATGGTCCATGACATGCTAGAAATAACAGCTGGCAGGCAGATTGAATGGAAATTGTGTCTGGTTGGAACTGGGGCCGTCACATGCACTTAGTGGCCATTTTGATTGCCTCATTTCCAAGCTACATCAAACTCCGATACAAGCTGTAATTCTTAGCCTCTTATTGGCCATCTCTAATCCCCATCACCACCCATGTGAGGAAGTTGGGGAGGGGGGGGGCACAATTTCTTATCTGATAATGAGACATTAACTCTTTGTGGTCAGTAAGGATGAGTGAGAATGCCTCTGACAGTCTCGAGAAAATGTCCTCAAACTTCTGCAAATTTTCAACAAATCTAATTTGTGAATTAAGTGGCCAAAATAACAATATAATTTGTGTTCTTTGCACTGTCTAAATGCAAGAAATACTGTAGTGTGCTTACATTTCCCTTTCCATGATATACTCGGAATCAGAACATTTTGCACACAATATATCAGCTCCAGGGGAACTAAACATTTGATAACTGCTGAGAATAGACAATGTCCATAAGTCCACACAGAAATAATATTAAAAAATCAGTGCAGATCATAAGGCGAGTCCTATATTTCACCCTCCGCTACATTTCACCAATTCCAATTCATATGTTCATGTGGTAGGCCATTACCCTGAGGACTGAAAGGTGCTTACCAGCTGCTGACAACCCACGTTATAAGGTTGTGTGTCTCGCATTCAGTTTTAAAGAGACACTGTAACATCAAAAAGTTCCCCTGGGGGTTACTCGCCTCGGGAGGCGGAAGCCTTAGGGTCCCAATGAGGCTTCCCACGCTGTCCTCAGTCCCACGGGGGTCTCGCTGCAGCCCTCGGAACAGCGGCCCGACAAATCCGTCACCTTGTTAAATATTTACCTTTCCAGGCTCCAGCAGGGGCGCTGTTGCGGCTTTCGGCTCCGAAGTAGACGGAAATGCCCACTCTCAGTTGGGTCCGCTCTACTGCGCAGGCGCCGGAGGCTTGCTCCTGCGCAGTAGAGCAGTCGCGATGGCTATCGGGTATTTCCGCCTATTTCGGAGCCGAGAACCGCCATAGCGCCTGCGCAGGAGCCGGGAAGGTAAATATTTACATCACCGCTGTTCGGAGGGCTGCAGCGAGACCCCCGAGGTCATTGGGACCCTGAGGCTTCCCCCTCCCGAGGTGAGTACCCCCAGGGGAACTTTTTGATGTTACAGGTTTTCTTTAAAGGAACTAGGAAACAACCAACAAAGGATCCAAACTTCCAGCACTCCTTATTTTAGTCATTCATAGCATCCAGAAATCCAATACATATAAAACAAGCAAAAAAATGGCAGATCTAAGTGTAAACCGTTTATTTGTAAAACATAGCATAAGCCATAAAAAAACAGGAAGTAAAAGTGAATAAAACTTACACACGGGGCCCAAGAACTGGAAACCCCGACAAAACTTTGCGTTTGTTGGTCCACAACCAGTAAGACAGTAACAGGTGCCGCCTGCCTCCCTGGGAAGACATTGCTTCCTAGTGTCATTTGAGAGGTAAGCCACCTCTTTCTCTATTTTATTGTTTTATACCTGATTTTTATCCCGTCTGGGCACCTCTTATTCCCTGCTGTTAAAGAGGAACTCCAGTGAAAATAATGTAATAAAAAGGTGTTTCATTTTTACAATAATTATGTATAAATTATTTAGTCAGTGTTTGCCCATTGTAAAATCTTTCCTCTCCCTGATTTACATTCTGACATTTATCACATGGTGACATTTTCACTGCTGGCAGGTGATGTCACTGGAAGTAGCTGCTGCTTGCTTTTTTGGCAGTTGGAAACCGCTATTTCCCACAATGCAATGAGGTTCACAGACAGCAAAATGCCAGGAAAATAGTCCTCAGAATTTCCTGTGGAAGGGGTTTCACCACAATATCATTCATACAGCGCCCCCTGATGGTCTGTTTCTGAAAAGGAATAGATATCTCATATAAAAGGGGGTATCAGCTACTGATTGGGATGAAGTTCAATTTTTGGTCATGGTTTCTCTTTAAAGCTTTAGACTAACTGGGAAAGAGGTGGGAGGGAGGGAGCAGGCAGTTAGAGATTGCAGAGGAGCATTGGAGTTATGAATTGTTACAGCTGGTATTATGCTTTTTATTTATGTGCATAATATGGATAAACTATTCTATCAAATAGAATTAGACTACCTAAGGTCAATCTGTAAATTCAAGGACTAATGATAATCTGGTTGATATATGGGAGCTAGTCTACTTTAGGGGACCCACCGTAAATCCCCATAGAGAATTTGAGCTGGGCTGAAAACAGAACGAATCTCCACTTTCAGCTCTTTTAAACCCCCACAAGCCATATATCTATGGAAAGCTGAGAATCTGCTCTACCAAATGATGTTACTTTCGGTGAGCAAAAAGTGAAACTCACCGTGTACGAGCCGCCGATCGCGGCTCCGTCGGCCATCTTACATCTCTACTGCTCCTATTTTTCTCCCTCCTCATTGGAGGGATTGTTAGCTGGGGGGCGTGCCAGAAACTGCTGTCCCTTCTCCCCGGACAAGGCTCAAACCCACAAGTAGCTACTGACTGTACTTTCCCTCCCTGGAAATATCAGCAACTTCTGAATAAGACTGAATAAGTGCTAGGCATTGCTAGGATTAGAAGACTCACAAGTTACCACCTCTACCGGCCTTCAGGGCTGAGAAAATAATAGTTTGGCCGACTGAAATTAAAACTGTACCAAACAGAAGAAGTTTACATTTCACGGTTTTTTTTTTTTTTCTCTGGCACGCCCCCCAGCTAACAATCCCTCCAATGAGGAGGGAGAAAAATAGTAGCAGCAGAGATGTAAGATGGGCGACGGAGCCGCAATCGGCGGTTTGTACACGGTGAGTTTCACTTTTTACTCACCGAAAGTAACATCATTTGGTAGAGCAGATTCTCAGCTTTCCATAGATATATGGCTTGTGGGGGTTTAAAAGAGCTGAAAGTGGAGATTCGTTCCGTTTTCAGCACAGTTTAAATTCTCTATGGGGATTTACGGTGGGTCCCCTAAAGTAGACTAGCTCCCATATATGTTTGTTTTGTCCATTTCATTACTCCCACCTGTAGCTGGCTGTCACCGCCTGTGTGCAGCAGAGCAATTAATTTTGCCTTGTCATTTTGATGACTTTGCCCCTGTAGGTCATTTGATGTTGTTTGAGTTTGCTACCTGCTCTCCCCTTTCACCTGTATTCATCACAACCCCTCATTCTGTGTACATGGCCCCAGTTTGCATATTCATCAAGCTCATTTGCCTAATTATTCTCCCCACCTTTTTTCATTCTGTCTCTTTTGTGCATTGTTGGAGAAGAATGGAGTCTAGTTACAGCGGCTGACCTTTGCGGTGCCTGTGTATTATATGATAGGGTGGCACCAGGGGTGTCTCTGTATCCTAGGGGTCAGCAGGTCACAGCACACACATCACAATGCATCTCACACTGCAAAAATCGTAAATCGGAATCGCATGTTAAAATCGATTTAAATCTGTGAATCGGAATCGCATGTAGTGTGTAAGAGGCCTTACGTGCGTGCGCACCTTTGACAGATGTCGCCTGTTGGGACGAAGACCTGATCCCCTTGGGCAACATCGCTGAGCCGAGCTGCACACTTGTGTGCGTGTCAGTTGTGTAGGGAATGAATGAATAAGGGAGGGACAAGTGGTGAGGGCGTGATGTCACGTGGTGGGTGGGGGAACTGCGTGAACAATGGGATCTGCAGGGGATCGGCATCGCTTGGGGTGAGTGGATCCACCCGGCGGATCGGGGGCTGCCATACACACACCTGATTATCGGCTGAGGTTTTCGTTATTGGCCGACTTAAAGAAAACCTGTACTGAAAATTAAAAGTCAAAATAAACATACACAAGTCATACTTACCTCCTGTGTAGTCTACTCCTCAATCTATTTTTCCTCTCCTGCGTCCTGTTTGTCCACTGTGATCAATGGAATTCTCCGTCCTCCATTTTGAAAATGGCCATTACACCATAACAGCTTTCTGTTCAGCACACAGTTAAACTGTAACATCGCCCACTTGAGCCATAGGGAAACATGGACACATCAGTTCTCCTCTCAGCTGTAACTGACAGCAACTGATATATTTCAGTTCTGACAAAATGTTGTCAGAACTGGAAGGGATCACTGTAAGAAGAAAATGGCGAGCTTCTGAGAGGAACTGATGGCAAGGTAACTATGTAATGTTCATTTGAAGTCACCTCGTGTTTATTTTAAATAATTTTACTCAGTGCAGGTTCTCTTTAAGTCTGGCGTGTGTACGGGCCTTTAGAAGTTGCTGCACAGTACATGCATATTGCTCCCAACTCCCTTTTTTTTGAGTGACGGTCCCTCTTTGGGAACTAAATCCCTTTGTCCCTCGTTCTTTCTCATTTGTCCCTCTTTCATGTACAGAGCTATGTAAATATTTGTACTTTTCTAAACTTTATTATCATTATTGACTCTAAACTTCATTATCATTATTGAACTTTATCATCATTATCATTTAAATTGATATGTTTCTTATATGCAAAGGTGCACATGGATCAGCTGCCAGGGTGAGCACTTCCCATTGTCACCATGTACCCTCCATCATTAACAAGGAACCTCTCAGAGTACAGGCAGAGCCGGGACAAGGTCCTCCAGCACCCAAGGCTGAGACACCAAAGTGCGCCCCTCCATGTCTCCCACCCCAGCCGTCACACACTGATTGCTATTAGACTAAGAGCCGCCACAGGGCCCACAAACTCCCAAACACCTTAATATGTAGTTATCTGACTTGCAGTCACTGCTATGTATCCCCTTTTCTTATTTCTTTCTGCTTCAAACACAATTCGGAATGACAGCTGAATGAATTCTGCGTCCCCTCCTACACTGCGCCCTGAGGCTGGAGCCTCTCCAGCCTATGCCTCGGCCCGGCTCTGAGTACAGGAGCCACAATCTCTCTCTTGTGTTGATTTAAACGCAAACTGTATCTCAAATTCTGTATATGATAATAATGATATGCTTTACATCACAGCTGCATTAGTTATACAGTATCTGAAGTAGGAACTAGTAATCTGGTGTACACAGTATACTGTACATACCGTCTATAGAAAAGTAGTAATGGCTTGTAAGCTTTCCAAGCAGCACCTGGCTACAAAGGATGGCTAGTGCTCGCTCCCAAGCAGCTCCTGGCTACAAAGGATGGCTATTGCTCGCTCCCAAGCAGCACCTGGCTACAAAAGGATGGCTAGTGCTCGCTCCCAAGCAGCACCTGGCTACAAAGGATGGCTAGTGCTCGCTCCCAAGCAGCTCCTGGCTACAAAGGATGGCTAGTGCTCGCTCCCAAGCAGCACCTGGCTACAAAAGGATGGCTAGTGCTCGCTCCCAAGCAGCACCTGGCTACAAAGGATGGCTAGTGCTCGCTCCTAAGCAGCACCTGGCTACAAAGGATGGCTAATGCCCGCTCCCAAGCAGCACCTGGCTACAAAGGATGGCTAGTGCTCGCTCCCAAGCAGCACCTGGCTACAAAGGATGGCTAGTGCTCGCTCTTAAGCAGCTCCTGGCTACAAAGGATGGCTAGTGCTCGCTCCCAAGCAGCACCTGGCTACAAAAGATGGCTAGTGCTCGCTCCCAAGCAGCACCTGGCTACAAAGGATGGCTAGTGCTCGCTCCTAAGCAGCACCTGGCTACAAAGGATGGCTAGTGCTCGCTCCCAAGCAGCACCTGGCTACAAAGGATGGCTAGTGCTCGCTCCCAAGCAGCACCTGGCTACAAAGGATGGCTAGTGCTCGCTCCCAAGCAGCACCTGGCTACAAAGGATGGCTAGTGCTCGCTCTTAAGCAGCTCCTGGCTACAAAAGATGGCTAGTGCTCACTCCTAAGCAGCACCTGGCTACAAAGGATGGCTAGTGCTCGCTCCCAAGCAGCACCTGGCTACAAAGGATGGCTAGTGCTCGCTCCCAAGCAGCACCTGGCTACAAAGGATGGCTAGTGCTCGCTCTTAAGCAGCTCCTGGCTACAAAAGATGGCTAGTGCTCACTCCCAAGCAGCACCTGGCTACAAAGGATGGCTAGTGCTCGCTCCCAAGCAGCACCTGGCTACAAAGGATGGCTAGTGCTCACTCCCAAGCAGCACCTGGCTACAAAGGATGGCTAGTGCTCATTTCCAAGCAGCACTTGTCTATTGAAATGGTCTGCAGGATAAGCCTGTCAGCCAGATGCTGCCCCTTTGTGTAGGTATGTAGTCCGTCAGGCAGATGTCAGAAGTGAAGTCATCCCTTCCGTCTGCTCTGTCTCAGCAGGAGGTGATAGAGAGGTGCCCGTAATGTCTCTGTTATCAGTGCAGGCTCTCCGACGTGCAGAGTGTTCTCGTGGGTTGGTTGTATAATGTCTGTTAGCTGTGCCTTCCTGCCCACAGATGTATCTCTACAAGGAAGCCACTGCCTTCAGATTCTATTGATCAGGCTCTCCAGCCGCCGCCTCTGCTGCTGAAGTGGAGGGGGAGAGGAATGACAATGTCTTCTTCTCCGCCTCGCCCCGATCGAAGATTATGAATCGATGTGTCAGATTCCACCATTGCCCGTTATTTTTCTTACTAAACTTGTCAATGATGAGAATCCTGGCATGTAATTCATGCTGGCGGCTGTGTGCAGGGCACGTGCTCCACTTATTCCCATCTGCAGGGCCCACACATGCCCTGAATGGTGATTTACAAAGGCATATTCTCCGCTTCCAACCTGCAGTGCAGCACTTGTAACATCCAACAGCAAGAAGAGGCTGCTTCTTATTTCTGCACCCTTTGAGAACCAGTACATGTTAGAGTACCGATATAGAATATATTGTTCATAATGCTGACTTCTTTCTTTTGCCTGCAGCCACCCTGACCAGCTACTCAGAAAATGTGGAGCGTTCCAAGTATGGGGCAGACAGCAACAAGGACCTTGGATCTCGGGGGTGCATTAAGCAAGCTCAGAAGTCCATGGACTCCAGTCTGTACCGGTTGGATGAGAACATCATGGCCTCTACCTTCAGTTTAAACAAGATCCCCGAGAGGGGACTGGACACCGGGCTCTCCCAGTCTGTGCAGTCCATCCCACTCTACCTCATGCCCCGCCCCAATTCTGTTGCAGGTGAGAAGTGGGGGCCACTGCATGGCGGCTCTCAGGAAGGACTGATTGTACTGTATGCACAAAGTTATGAGGTTTGCTCACAAGGCTGTGTGTGTGTCTAGAATCTTAATGCTGCTCAATTTCCGTGGGTGTGAGGGGGAGGAAGAGAGATGCAGGACTGCAGATGGTAGGAGAGAAGTGAATCAAAATGAAAAAAAACCTTATTGTAATTTAATCTGTTCTCCCCACGTTTGACAGTTGAATGGTTAATCTGGGGCCTCTGTGTTTGCAGTTCTGGGTATTTTATTAGACAGCAGCAGTGCTAGAAGCCCAGTAGGGGTGCAGGTGGGAACACCATGTAATGTCATAGGCATGCACAGGGGGGGGTTACAGCTGCCCAGAATCCCCCATCAGACCAGGGCAGTGTCTGGGGCCTCTGTGTTTGCAGTTCTGGTTATTTTATTAGACAGCAGCAGTGCTAGAAGCTCAGTAGGGGTGCAGGTGGGAACACCATGTAATGTCATAGGCAAGCGCAAGGGGGGATTACAGCTGCCCAGAATCCCCCATCAGACCAGGGCAATGTCTGGGGCCTCTGTGTTTGCAGTTCTGGGTATTTTATTAGACAGCAGCAGTGCTAGAAGCTCAGTAGGGGTGCAGGTGGGAACACCATGTAATGTCATAGGCATGCACAGGGGGGGGGGGGGATTACCACTGCCCAGAATCCCACATCAGACCAGGGCAGTGTCTGGGGCCTCTGTGTTTGCAGTTCTGGGTATTTTATTAGACAGCAGCAGTGCTAGAAGCTCAGTAGGGGTGCAGGTGGGAACACCATGTAATGTCATAGGCAAGCACAGGGGGGGGGGGGGGGGTTACAGCTGCCCAGAATCCCCCATCAGACCAGGGCAGTGTCTGGGGCCTCTGTGTTTGCAGTTCTGGGTATTTTATTAGACAGCAGCAGTGCTAGAAGCTCAGTAGGGGTGCAGGTGGGAACACCATGTAATGTCATAGGCAAGCACAGGGGGGGGGGTTACAGCTGCCCAGAATCCCCCATCAGACCAGGGCAGTGTCTGGGGCCTCTGTGTTTGCAGTTCTGGTTATTTTATTAGACAGCAGCAGTGCTAGAAGCTCAGCAGGTGGGAACACCATGTAAAGTGGACGATCTCCTGCAGTACTGAGGCAAGTGACAACCTTCCAAACACACAGAAAGACCGAAGAGTAAATGTGATATTTCAGTGGGATGCACTTACTCAAGGCAAGATTCCAAGAAACCTTTATTATTATTGATTTCTATAGCGCCAGCATCTTTCGTGATGCTTCAAAACAGCATACAAGGTATAAGGATACACTATAAACAATATAACCATTAACTATACAAGACAATGGTGTGTAACAGCTAATGCAGTGAACAAATCAAGTACAGATTTTACATAGGACACATAACACAGCATTGTGTGACAAAGGGGAAGAGAGCCCTGGCCAATCAGCCTTACATTGGAATGGGTTAAAAAAATAGGACAGTAGCGGAAGGGAGCTTGTGTATTAGATGGTTAAGTGCTGGTCAGTAGCCAAAGTGTCCTAAGTGAGATAGTATGCTTGCCTGAAAGGGTGAGTTCTTAAGTTGCACCTAAAAAGGGCAAGTGTGGGTGAGTGGCGGATGTGTTTAGGGAGAGTGTTCCAGAGGAGGTGAGAGGATCGAGAGAAGTCTTGCAAGCGAGAGTGAGAAAAGGTGACCAGAGAGGAAGACAGGAGAACAATCAAATGTAATAAAAGACAATGGGCCTGAGCTTAATGTGCTGTAGTAGACGCTAATCCATGCTTTACATAGCAGCGCTCGCTGCTATGTAGGAGTGTGCCTTCCATTAGTTATGCGCATTGCTTCACGCATAACTTTCAATGCAGGCAGTCCTGTGAAGGATCTCTAGCTACCATAGTACTTAACTAACAGCCGCTACTATGACAATTAACATGTTAATCGGGCCCAATGATTGATGGCCTCACCTGCTACCATAAGTGAAGATCTGCATAACACGACCTTCATAGTCAGTACGCTGAAAGTGGTCTGAAACTCTGACATAACATTCAACAAAAATGTGTTTTTCTACTTTTTATAATTCATACAGTTATCATATTTGCTTTCGTGCACAAGTAATATTGTCTGTCTACATATTACAAGTTTCCAAAGCGCAGTTTTCCTTACCCTGAAAGATTCCAATGCATTTTATTCCAACTGCTTTTTATTATATATTAAAATCTTGTAATGAGTTATGAACTGTGTGTGTGCCTGAAGCAGAGACAGCTTTTCAGAAAGTGTTTTTTTACTCATTACAGACAAATGTATAAACATTGGAATGTAAACAAAGATACTGTTGTCTCCAGTTTGGATGCGGATTTGAAGCTGAATAGCAGGACAAAGTGCTTTGTTTAACCATTTCAGTGATTTTCTGCTAAAAATAAAGATTCTGGGATAGTAGCTTTAAAGCTGTGAGGAATTGTTTTGATCAAAGTAGAAATGCTGATTTTCAGACCACTTTAATGTAAAAACATTTTTAGGAGACCTAAGGAAAAAAAAATCAGAAAGAATGAAACTGTCCTAACCGATCACCAACACTTTGCAAATGTTTGATTCAGAAAAGATGTACTTCCTGTGCAAGTTGCAGTTTGCTAGAAATAAATAATGATTTTACCTAAAAGACATGGCAGTTCACACTTAACTGCAAAAGTAAACTGTTGGTATGCTTTCTGTATTTTGTGGGCAGTGTAGATGATTACAGGAGAGTGAATGTCAGTGACCCCCCCCTCCCCAGCTATCACTGTCTGAAAATGCCTCCTGTGCTCGCTGTTCACCTTCACAAAGTATAAACTCGTCAAGGGAGGCGTAGATAGGATTCCCTGCGCAGGCAAGGAAATGAGTGCTTCCAGCTGCTGGTCCCCACTGATGTGGCTTTCTCTATCCAGAGAGAGTGGAAAATGTAGGTAATAAAACATGTATAATGAGGAGGAAGTGTTACAGATAAAAATAACATGCAGCGCGCTTGTATGTAAATATAGAATGTGGCTGAGCATGTAGCTGCTGGAGGACGCAGCTGGCTCTGCAGAATATTGATGTGTTATTACACTTCTCTATATTAATAATATTCCGCTGCATCACAGTGCTGCTAATTCCGATTTATTTTTTCTTTTTACAATTCTTCCTGCTTCCCCCTCTTAACCTCCCCTCGTGATCCTAGTTTTCCTTTCTCTTTTCCATCTGCCATTTTCTATGGCTTGATTAATTCTTGTGTTATTTTTGCCCTTTTGTTTTATGAAATCATTATTTCGGAGAATCTATTGGCTTTTTTTGTCTTCCGTTTCTCCTTCTGCGTTGTCCTCCTCTCCGAATTCTCCATAGTGCTTCCACCATTTCATCTACTCCATTCACCCCATTACTTTATTCATTTTTCCCAGATTCCTGCTGTTTATATCCCATTCAATATTTTCATTGTTCTTGATTCTGTTATGATTTGTTGGGCTTGTCCCCCTCTTCTCTTTCTCACCATTTAGCCACAAGTTCTGCACACTTAGAGGACCTGGCATACTTGGATGAACAGAGGCACACCCCTTTACGCACCTCCTTGCGCATGCCAAGGCAGACCCTTGCTGGACCGCGTACACCACAAGATCTACGAGGTAAGAACAGTAATATTTGTATTATTTATTGTATCTGTAAAGCGTCAACATATTATGCAGCACTGGACAATAAATAGCGATACATATAATGGTAGGCAGAAACAACAGAACACAAGGTTATACAACGTTTATATAAGGCAACCAGGGTAAAAGAAAACATGATCATGCCACTTGGAAGCTGGTTACAGAGATCCAGTAAGGGCCGGTTCAGACGGACGTCTGAGTGGCGTCGCGTTTGGGGGCGTTGCGGCGGCTGCGCGGTCAGGGTTTCAGTAGCCGTCGCGTTCCGATGCGGTCACGTTTTTTCTTCCCCTAGGGGGACATTAGCCGTCGCAGTTGGCCGCCCCCTGGAAGCTACATGTCGCTTCCAGGGGCAGCTCGAACGCTAGCGAAAATCGGGACCTGAACGCCGCGATCGTGTAAACGCGCACAAAAGCTTGGTGGGAGCATTTACCTGGACGTTCCGAACGCTTCCGTCTGAACCAGCCCTAAATCAAGTCCGAGTCAGTCCATAGGAAAAGTGTCCAAAGATGAGAGCGCATGATCAGGTAGGATATTGGGGAAGAGAGAAACCCTGCCAAAGGGTTGAAAACTAATGGAGGGGGAAGGGCACACTAAGTAGGGCTGTAGGTGTTCAGGGGAGGGAATTATGGTGTGGTAGAGGGTGGGTAGGCCATCTTGAAGAGGTGCCTTTTGGAGGGCTTGTTCAAAGGTGTGGAAAGGGAGTTGCATGGGGGGGAGCTAATGAGAAGTCCTGCAGATGCGCATGGGAATAGGAAATGCCCAGGGCAACAAGCTTACTACCTCTCTGTTCTCACAATTTTGTGTTGTGGATGCTGTAAAAAACATACACCTACACTTATACTCTTCATCTCATTGAAACATTTGCTGTATTGTTTGACACATTTAGTGATGAATTTGGTGAGCCTTTTTTTCTCTGAGCCCTTTCTTGTGCCAAAATCACACAAATGCTAAATTCACTGCTTCAGCGTTAGAAAAGCATTTCACTTTCTTGCTTTCTGTAATGTTACATACCCAACTAATACATTCAATTAATTAACTTGGCAGAAATTGCCTAAAACATGTCTTGCACAAGTTACTTCTTACATTTATTTCTGCAGATACCTCATTTAGTTGGAAATGTGCACAGTCATGTGAGCCCCTGCTGGGTGGCAGGCCCTGTGCCTGAGACTTGTGGTACATTGCATTGTACAGCTTTATATTTATTTATTGTATTTATAAAGCGCCAACCTATTACGCAGCGCTGACAAAGAATCTGCCCTCCAATGTGACAATCCAGCCCCACGATCCTGTCTAAACGACGTTAAAAGACCGGTTGCTGTAATGTCAGAAGGTAGATAATTCGTCAGAGCGTGCCAATCCCATCTAATCTGCTCCCGTTACCATTCAGGAAATAGTCACCTCCGATGGTTGGAAGTACGGTGAACAGACTGACGCTAAAGATTGGTCGCAACACTGTCGACAATATGTAATGGGACAATCACTAACCAATCCCGTATTACTAGGCCACGGTTGCCATGCAGGTCTCGTGCACTAGAGACTACTGAAGGCAAATTCAGTGTGCGTTTCACGCTGGAAATCGGGTAATTTTACTGCCACCTTTCTCCGTTTTGAAAGGGCGAAGAAATCCCAACGCTATCATAATATGGCAGCCAGCCCAATCACGTCCGACATGCTCTAGTCACTGTTCGGGAAACAGTCACTTCTGAAGGCTTGAAGACTGTGAGCGCTTATATGAACCAATATGTCTGATGCTAGGTGTGAGATTTCCCCTGACTATATTGGAGAGGCAGCAGTCACATGACTGTTAGGGTACGTACAGACATACGATAACGATCGTTCGTTCTAAACGACGAACGATGTTAAAGGAGGTATCGGCCGATGATCGTTTGAAGAAAGGCTACTTTGAACATCGTTCGTGTACGAACGATCTTGGAACGAGCGTTGCGTGCGCAACATGATGTATAAACTAATTTCAAACACAAGTGTCAAAAAACTGTTTGAGCATGTGCAAAGCTTTGAGAACGAACGATCAACGACCGATCGTTGTACAGACATTACTTTTTGATCGATGGTCGTTGGAAAAGATCTGGCAGAATGGATCGTTCTTTACCAACGACAAATCTCGTTGGTCGGTCGTTTTAACGATCGTCGGGCAATGCCGTCGGTAACGATCGTTTTAAACGACTATAGTCGCATGTCTGTACGTACCCTTAGGTGTGAGATTTCTCCTGACTATGTTGGAGAGGCAGCAGTCACATGACTGTTAGGTGTGAGATTTTCCCTGACTATATTGGAGAGGCAGCAGTCACATGACTGTTAGGTGTGAGATTTCCCCTGACTATATTGGAGAGGCAGCAGTCACATGACTGTTAGGTGTGAGATTTCCCCTGACTATATTGGAGAGGCAGCAGTCACATGACTGTTAGGTGTGAGATTTCCCCTGACTATATTGGAGAGGCAGCAGTCACATGACTGGTAGGTGTGAGATTTCCCCTGACTATATTGGAGAGGCAGCAGTCACATGACTGTTAAAAATGATCCTTCCTAAAAAGCATGGAACAGTTCTATGTCCTGCCCAGTGGCGTAACTAGAAAACACTGGGGCCTCCTGCAAAACTTTGGATGGGGCCCCCTACCGCCAGCAGACAGCTCTGTACACAAGACCCTGCTAAACACTGAATAGGTGCTGTCTACAAATCTTTGTCTGCAAAACTTTTTATGATTCTTTATCAGTGGCTGAGCAGATGCAGTCATTAGAACAAATGTGCAGAGAACAGAACGTTTGTTTCTCTCGCTCTTAGTTATCAGTCTCTCAGGACTGGGCCCCCTGTGGCTTCTGGGCCCTACTGCAGCTGCATCCCTTGCAGGGGCTATTGTTACGCCCCTGGTCCTGCCTAAACACGTTTTATTGAAGAATGGTGTTGTATTGAAAACTAAGGCATTATTACAGCCTATTAACCGCTTACTATTTTTATCTTTTCAGTTCGCTTTGCTCCCTATCGGCCCCCTGACATCTCCTTGAAGCCTTTGCTGTTTGAAGTGCCAAGTATTACTACTGACACCACATTTGTGGGCCGCGATTGGCTGTTCCATGAGATTGATGCCCAGCTGCAGAGTGACGATGAGAGTGTGAATCGGGGTGTAGTAATATGTGGCAACATCGGTTTTGGGAAAACTGCCATCATTTCTCGATTGGTGTCCCTAAGTTGTCACGGGACACGTATGAGACAGATTGCATCAGACAGCCCCCATGCCTCACCAAAGCGTAAGTTTGAGTTTATTTAAAAAATAAATCTAGGTACCTATTGCAAAGAAAAAATAAATCGCACTTCAAGGAAAAATAATAATTTTGTTTTATTGGCAATTGCCCAAAGGAAAGACCTTGCAAATGAGTTTTCAGAAAGAACAGATGTTCATTTTAAATTTTGCATTTTTATCATCTGGCTTTGTGCTATGCTGTTTGACTGAATGTGCTGAAGTTTTTGGCTTAAAGGGACTCCGAGCAGTGCAGTAACTATGGAAAGATGCATACCATTTTGAAGCTCTCTTTCTCCTCTTTCCAATGATATATAAACCTCCACCCTACGCCTTTTATTTTTCGTTATTTTTGCTCTCGAAATGGCGGCTGCCATCTTGGATTCCTTATTCAGCATTGTATTATGCAGGACGAGACTTTTCTCAGTGTCGGCAGCTCCATTCAGCACAATGCAATGAAATACAAGGAACCCAGGGGGATATAATTACAAATATCATCTTGGTAGGGGTGAGGATATAATTAAATAGTTGTGGGTATGCTTAAAGAGGAACTGTAACGACAAAACGTCCCCTGGGGGGTACTCACCTCGGGTGGGGGAAGCCTCCGGATCCTAATGAGGCTTCCCACGCCGTCCTCTGTCCCACGGGGGTCTCACTGCAGCCCTCAGTGCAGCGGTGACGTCAATATTTACCTTCCCGGCTCCTGCGCAGGCGCTCTGATGGCTGTCGGCTCCAAAGTAGGCGGAAATACCCGATCACCTTCGGGTCTGCTCTACTGCGCAGGCGCAAGTTTCCAGGCGCCTGCGCAGTAGAGCGGACCCGACGGAGATCGGGTATTTCCGTCTATTTCCGAGCCGAAAGCAGCCACAGCGCCCCCGCTGGAGCCAGCAAAAGTAAATATTGAAGTCAGTCGGGCCTGTCGCCGGCTGTTCAGAGGGCTGCAGCGAGATCTCCGTGGGACAGAGGACGGCGTGGGAAGCCTCATTAGGATCCGGAGACTTCCCCCCACCCGAGGTGAGTACCCCCCAGGGGAAGTTTTTCATGTTACAGAGTCTCTTTAAAGGCATACCCACAGGCACTGCTCGGAGTCCCTTTAAACAATGTTCTTATTTATCCCTCTTTTTGTAATTTTTTTTTCTTTTTTTATACAGATTCTGAGGCCAACCGTGAAATTGCACAGCCTGGCCAAACGCACACTGGCCTCTCTAGCGGTAGCTGCCCAGGAACCCCAGAAATGCGAAGACGGCAGGAGGAAGCAATGAGGAGAATAGCAGGGCAGGTAAGTGAGACAGCGGCTAATTACAGCATGTGCTATTTACAAAAAAATGGCCATTTCTGACAGTGTTCACTGCACAAGCAAGTGTTAGATTGGGGTATAATGAAACGAGGTAAAGCATGGCTATATACAGCAATGGAAAATACAATACAATGACGACTGCAGTGAGGCGATGCTAAACCTGCATTATAATGCAGCAAAGTGAGTCAGAGCATAGATTGTACTACAGCTAAGCAAGACATAGCATGAACTAGTAACTCTGCAATGGGAAAAAAAGACTGTACATAGGCTCTGGTTAATCAAATCAAAATGGATAAAACTTTCATCAAAGGTCACTTGAACTGAGAAGAAAATGGAGGCTGGCAGTTGCCTGGTAGTCCTGCTGATGACTTTGGCTGCAGTAGTGTCTAGATCACACACCTGAAACAAGCATCCAGCTAATCCAGTCAGACTCCAGTCAGAGACACCTGATCTGCATGCTTGTTCAGGGTCCATAGCTAAAAATATTAGAGGCAGATGATCAGTGGGACTTCCAGGCAATGTGCATTGTGTAAAAGGAAATAAATGTCAGCCTCCATTTCCTGAACACACTAAATCCAGCGCTGGAGACTTGGGCGCAGCCGGCGCCACCATAGGCCGTAATAGGAACTACAGCTATAGCAGTGCACAGGGAGTAACTTCAGCGCCGTCAGAAGATGGAGCTGAAGTTGCTTTTAAAACAATAATTATTTCATTCCCCCCACTATCCATGGCGGCCTGGAGGGGGTATAGTATTTAACGCTGCCGGGACTTGTGCAGCAGCAGCAGGATCGGCCATATACCGGCTGTATCCTGCGCCCAAGTCTCCCGGCGCCGATTCCTCTCGTACGCCCATTTCCTGCTTACTTTGGGTGTCCTTTAAAGTTGGGGGCTGAGCTACAGTCCATTTCATGCTATGTTTTTCCTCAGTCTGTTGTACTGCGCAGACTATAATATTATCGGATATATTGATGCATTACTTCTATGGCAGTGGGGTGGGATGTTCTTTATGAATAATGCCAGTACAAATACTTGCACCATGTCCAAGCATAATGTAGCGCTATATTTATATTAATGTGAAGAACTCCATGACATATCGTTGGATTGGAAACTTCAAAATATTGCTTGTAATCTGTGAATTCCTCGGCGGCTGCATCAGAGGGACTGTCACAGTGTAGTTAACCCTCTCTGTCCTGGATGTACATTCTGTCACCACTCTGGATGCACATGTTACTGGTGTACCTACTTCCGTATTCAGTGCAGGGATGTAACGCCTGCTAATGACAGCAACCATTAAAGCGGAATATAACCCTGCATTTCAACTTTGCTCTAAAACATTATTTACAGTATATTATATGCAACCAGCATTTTTTTTACTAGACCAGCATTGGAAGGGTTACACAGGGCTTTAAAGTTCATGGAGATTTCTGCAGACGCATCCGAAGCTGACATAGATACATTTTGTTTACATAAATGTATCTAAGTGTTGAATGTGACTCACTGTCTCTGACTGAGAAGGAGCTGGAGGACAGCCAAAGAGTGTGTAACATTTCTCAATAGATACATATAACTAAATAGAATGTAACAATCTGAACTTCTGCATATCTCTCCATGGAACTTTAAACCTCTGTGTTTAACCCTTCCAATGCTGGTCTAGTAAAAAAAAAAATGTTTTTTGCATATAATATGCTGTAAATAATGTTTTAGAGCAAAGTTGAAATGCAGGGTTATATTCCGCTTTAACCAACACTTAAAAGTGGTAAGGATAGTGTAAATATAATGTAAGGATAGGCAACAATATAAAAAGATCTGTACCACTTTCAGATGAAATTGTATAATAAAAAGATGTCATTTTACCAGTAGAGGTCATTGTACATTTCACAGTGCATCAGTCGGCTCTCCATTTACTTTCACCTTTTAATGGACCATGTATCGCAAAGAAATTTGAACATTTTAAATACATGTATGTACACAAACTTAAAGGACAGCTGTAGTGAGAAGAATATGGAGGCTGCAGTATTTATTTCCTTTTAAACAATACCAGTTGCCTGGCAACCCTGCTGATCTATTTGGCTGCAGTAGTGTGAAACACCAGAAACAAGCATGCAGCTAATCATGTCAGTTCACCTGATCTGCTGCATGCTTGTTCAGGGTTTATGGCTGAAAGGATTAGAGGCAGAGGATCAGCAGGTAACTGGTATTCCTTAAAAGGAAATAAATATGGCAGCCTCCATATAATTATCACTTCAGCTTTACTTAAACAAGTACATTTCTCTGAGATTCAAATGCACCTGGAAATTACGTTTCTCCTATGTCGTCGTTGCTTAACGTAGGCAGTAAAAGTCTGACAGGTTTTGGACTAGTCGTCCTCATGGGGGATTCTCAGTATCTTCTTTATTCTTTAAAAAAAAAAAAGGCACTCCATGAAAAGTCAGCTTGTCTACTCATTTGCATAATAGTTTGGCAGTGGTGATGGCCAACTGCTGTTCATCAAGTGGTTTTGAAATAAAGAAGACCCCGAGAATCCCCCATGAGATGGACTAGTCCAAAATCACATCCGTCATATTTTTATTGCCTACTGTAAGCAAAAGGAACATAAGGTCAAATTAATTTATAGCACATTGTAATCTGGGATAAATTTATTTTTTAGAAGAATGTGTACACGTATTTTAAATGTTACAATTTTTTGCAATAGTGGTCCTTTAAAGTGAATGTTTACCGGATTAAAAAAGAAAAAGTCAGATACTCACCTAAGGAGAGGGAAGGCTCGGTCCTAATGAGCCTTCCCTCTCCTCTCCCGGTGCCCGGTCCCGCACAGGATCCCCCGTGGCAGTATTCGACCAGTTCGGTCAAATACTGCCACTTCCGCATGCCTTCGGGAGCTTTCGGAAGCCTTCGGGAGCACTCGGGCTCCCGATGACGCGGACGCCCCATACTACGCATGCGCGAGCGCCCTCTATGACGCACTGGCGCGTACGTAGTATGGAGCGGCCCGTCTTCGGAAGCCCGAGTGCTCCCGAAGACCTCCGAAGTCCCTGCGGCGGCGGACACGAACGGGGGAGCTAGCGCAGCACCGAGGGCACCGGGAGAGGAGAGGGAAGGCTCATTAGGACCGAGCCTTCCCTCTCCTTAGGTGAGTATCTGACTTTTTCTTTTTTAATCCGGTACCCATTGGCTTTAACCTCCTTAGCGGTAACCCCGTGTGTGACACGGGGTAAGCCGCCGGAGGGTGCCGCTCAGGCCCTGCTGGGCCGATTTACTTAATTTTTTTTTTTTGCTGGACGCAGCTAGCACTTTGCTAGCTGCGCCAGCACCCCGATCGCCGCCGCCACGCGCCCGATCGCCGCTATCCGGTGCGGCGCGCGGCCCCCCCCAGACCCCGAGCGCTGCCTGGCCAATCAGTGCCAGGCAGCGCCGAGGGGTGGATCGGGTCTCCCAATGACGTCCCGACGTCGCTGACGTCATTCCGCCCCGTCGCCATGGCGAAGGGGGAAGCCCTCCAGGAAATCCCGTTCTTTGAACGGGATTTCCTGAACGCCTATCGCCGGAGGCGATCGGCGGGGCTGGGGGGATGCCGCTGAGCAGCGGCTATCATGTAGCGAGCCCTGGGCTCGCTACATGATTTAAAAAAAAAAAATAATTAAAAAAAAACTGCTGCGCTGCCCCCTGGCGGTATTTTTCATACCGCCAAGGGGGTTAAAGGACCCCCGTAATGAGAGAGATATGGAGGCTGCCATATTGATTTCCTTTTAAACCATACAGATTGCCTGGCTGTCCTGCTGAGCCTCTGCCTGTAATAATTTTAGCCATAGACCCTGAACAAGCATGTAGATGAGATGTTTGACTGAAGTCTATCTGGATTTGCCACATGCTTGTTTCAGGTGTGTGATTAAAGGACAATTGAAGCGAGAGGGCTATGGAAGCTGCCATATTTATTTCTTACTAAGCAATAACCGTTACCTGGCTGCCCTCCTGATCTATTGTCTCTAATGCTTGTAGCCTTAGACCCTGAACAAGCATGCAGCAGATCAGGTGTTTAACAAAGGACTAGAGGACATGATCTGCGCATGGAGGAAAAACGTTTTAGCCATTTATTTAGGAAAGGGTTCTTTACAGTAAGAGTGATTAAGATGTGGAATGCATTGCCACAGGCAGTAGTTATGGCAAATTCTATATCTGCATTTAAAGGGGGCTTAGATGCTTTCCTTGTGTTGCAAGACATCCATGGCTACAATTACTAGGTAATGCCTAATGATGTTGATCCAGGGATTTTATCTGATTGCCATCTGGAGTCGGGAAGGAATTCTTTCCCTTTTGGGGCTAATTGGACCATGCCTTGTAAGGGTTTTTCGCCTTCCACTGGATCACCAGGGATATGTGAGGGGGCAGGCTGGTGTTGTACTTGTTTTCTGGTTGAACTCGATGGATGGATGTCTTTTTTCAACTCAAATAACTATGTAACTATGTCAGACCTGACAAGATTAGCCGCATGCTTGTTTCTGGTGTGATTAAGACACTACTGCAGCCAAATACATCAGCAGAACAGCCAAGCAACTGGTATGGTTTAAAAGGAAATAAATATGGCAGCCTCCATATTCTTTTCACAACAGTTGTCCTTTAAGACACTACTGATGTCAGAAAGATGAGGGCAACTGCCAGGCAACTGGTATTGTATAAAAGGACACAAATATGGTAGCCTCCACTTCCCTCTGTTCAGGTGTCCTTTAAGTAAATTCCATGTCTTCCTTTCTGTGCTTAATTGGCTTAAAGAACAAGCGACACCCATGCTAACCTAGAAATAAAATACATATATATAAGTAGATAAATACTACTTCTACTTGCATGTGATGATTAATGATTCCTGTGAATTTTATAAAGGAAAAGCAGAGTATCCTATTCTAGGCAGTGGCAATCTTGCCAAGCTAATGCTGACATCATATCCTCCCTGATTCTTGTCTCCCCCCCCCCCCCCTCCCTTCTCTTGCTCATTGTGTATTCATTAGCTGCCCTCCTCCCAGAGTCTTCAGAGACTCCCACTGAGGTGTATACTAGGAACTGCACTGTCTTATCCTCCAATTGTTGAGTTACCTCAGCCTTGCTTGTAAACACAAATAATCTGAGGGTGCTGAGGCAGGGAAATAAATGGAAGAGGAGGAATATATTATAGATAAAAAAAACTCCCAGCATTCAACTCTTTGGCACTGTGTGTCACTAGGGCCAGTGCTCATAAAGTATGTGATAACTACAAACCATAACAGCAGAAAAAGTTTTGACTGCAGGATTTGCATCTTTATCATTTAATACACTCAGACCAGTTGCTGTTGAAATTTGATTTTTATGGTGACAATACCACTTTAATAATCACCAAAGCTGGTTGATTCCATAGAAGGACAACTCTCATAATGTGCTTGTGTTACCATTCTTTAGGTGGTGGCGTATCACTACTGCCAGGCTGACAACGCATACACCTGCCTAGTGCCTGAATTTGTTCACAATGTGGCTGCACTTCTCTGCCGTGCCCCCCAGCTTGTAGCCTATCGGGAGCAGCTTCTGCGGGAACCACATCTACAGAGCCTACTAAGCTTACGCTCCTGTGTGCAAGATCCAGCTGCCTCCTTTCGGAGGGGTGTTCTTGAGCCGTTGGAAAACCTGTACAAAGGTAACTGGTCAAGCATCTCTACATGATGTCTACATTCCTGGTAACATATCTGGACTTACAGTATCTGACTACATTTCTCCTGTTACAGAGAGGAAGATCCCTGATGATGATTATATCATCCTGATAGATGGGCTGAATGAGGCCGAGTTTCACAAGCCAGACTATGGAGACACTATTGTGTCTTTTCTAAGCAAAATGATAGGAAGGTTCCCCTGCTGGCTGAAGCTCATCGTGACTGTGAGGACAACCTTGCAGGTGAGTACGTCTGTTGGCCTATTCATGTTTTGTTTCTCTCTTCTTTTTTCTTCTTCTTCTTCATCACCTTGGCTTCTGTATGTTTGATTAGTGGTTCCTCACCAACCTGCCACTTCCTGTACTCTAAGTGTATTTCCCGTTTATGCTGGGAATACACGGTACGTTTTTGAGCCATTTAGATGGCTCTATTGCTAATTTCCGAAGATGTCCGACCTCCCACACAATCAATTCCATGCTCGATTTTGCATAGGGAACAATGGGAAAACATAAGAAAAACAAATGGAAGATAAGAGAATCGGGTGCGAAATCAAGCGGGGAATCGATCTGGCGGGAGAATCGAGCCTCAAAAACGTAACGTGTATTCCCAGCATTAGACTACAAATAACATTAGATAGTGCTGGATACTTTACATTCTCTTGACTTGTGTAAACTTAAAGATTGGAACACACCTTCAATTTTGACCACCTCATGTAGTATGAGAGAATCCAGATGATCCGCACACTCTTAATGAACCAAGTTCAATATTTTAATTCAAGTTAAGTGACACATGCCATTCCATATACCAGCGATTCGTTTCAGGGCCCAGTGGGGTCCCCTTTGTCAAGGTAACAAACACAGAATGTAGTATGAGAGCCAACAGATTTTGAATGCTGTGAACAGATTATGGCCTCAATTCACTAAGCTTATCTCCTGTCTTTAATAATGTTTCTAGAGAAATCACCATGGTGATAAGGCATGTAGTATTCAGGAAACATTTTACCTCAGGCAAACCTAAAGTTAACTCTGCTGTCTTTAAGTTAACTCTTCAATCCTTAAAATAAGTACAGCATGCTAAAGTTAAAGACAGGCTGTAAATTAACTGCCTGTGAAAATAACTACAGAGGAGGTAAATTAACTACAGAGGAGGTAACGTAAGGAATGAAGAGATGAGATAACTCTCTCGCTGTGTGGTGGCAAGTTATCGCTTGCCTTATTATCTCCAGCATGATCTTAGTGAATTGAGGCCTATGTAGGTAAGATCTCATACTATATGGAGGTGTTAAAATTGGCCAATCAAAGGTGTGTAGGCTTAAAGCAAACTTGTGAGGTTTGCTTATGATCAATTTAGATCCTTCCCTTGGAAGGGGAAGCCTCTAGATCCTACTGAGGAGCCCCCACTCAAGCTCCGCCAGAAAAAGCTAAGACCAATTGAGTCTGTGCTACTTGCGTAAGCATTTCACGCTTGCACAGTATCATTAAACCGATCAGGCTCGGCTTTTCCTGCTGAAACCTGATGGGGATCTGTGTTACTGCACACGTGCAAGCCGGCGACAAGGGCTTGTCCATAGTTTTCGGCTTGACCCAGCAGACGAACAATGAGGAGCAGGATGGGGTCATTCCCTCTACCTAGGCAAGTACCCAAATCGTGCACTTTTTTTCCCCTACATGTTTCATTTAAGGGCAAGTACACATATCCAATTTAGATTGGTCATCAGTGTTCAATATTTGTGGCCCTCATACTACGTAAATGTAGTAACACTGACCAATCAAAATTGGATGTGTATGCATTCCAAGTCTAGCCACAATTAACTCTTGATTTCCCCCTTCAAATATAGTTCAAGGACTTCTTCATTGTCTAATATCACACAAACATATAACTGTCGTCACCCGCAACTGATTTTCTTGCATTACTGTATTTAGATACATCGAGTCATCCAGTATTGCATGCTAGAATCAGCAGAGGCGGGATTTGGTGACTGCATGACTTTATGATGGGTCAGATGAATTATAGCACCAGTCTTTAAACCTTCCATTTACACGTTTTCCTATTCTGTAACAGGAAATCACCAAAATGCTTCCCTTCCATCGAATATTCCTGGACCGACTAGAAGAAAATGAGGCCATAGATCAGGACTTACAGGCTTACATACTGCAACGCATTCACAGCAGTTCAGAAATCCAGAACAACATCTCACTCAACGGAAAAATGGATAACACCACATTTGGAAAACTAAGTTCCCACCTAAAGACTCTAAGCCAGGGATCCTATTTGTACCTGAAGCTTACGTTCGACCTCATAGAAAAGGGCTACCTGGTACTCAAGAGCTCCAGTTACAAGGTGGTTCCGGTGTCGCTGTCCGAGGTCTACCTCTTGCAGTGTAACATGAGGTTCCCAACGCAGTCGTCCTTTGAAAGAGCTCTTCCTCTTCTCAATGTTGCTGTGGCCTCCCTCCATCCATTAACGGATGAGAACATCTTTCAGGCTATTAATGCAGGGAGTGTGGATGGAGGTCTGGAATGGGAAGATTTTCAACAACGTATGGAGAACCTTTCCATGTTCCTCATTAAAAGAAGGGACTTGACTCGAATGTTTGTACATCCTTCCTTCAGGGAATGGTTAATTTGGAGAGAGGATGGAGAGAAAACCAAGTTTCTGTGCGATCCAAGGTGAGAGTCTTAACATTGCCTGTACTTCAGGCTTTGTATGTACCGTATAGCACTATTCAGCAGAGGTTTTGCGTGCACAGATTATTGTGTACTAGATAGACATTAGTAATCAGTTATAAGCCATTTTACCAACATTAATTACAGACTAAAGTAAAAGTTCATTATATGAAAAGGTTAATTTTTTTATATTATAATTAACCTCCCTGGCGGTACGCAGTTTTAGAGGCTGCGTCCGCGGGACTCGGGAGGATTTTTTTTAAAATAAAAGTTTAGTTATATGCCTAAACTAGCACTTGGCTAGCTAATTATGTCCCCCAAGCCCCCCGGCACCCAGCTAAACCCCCTGATCGCGGCCAGTAATATTTACCCCTCCGCGAACCCGCAAGAGCCGCAGCTTCACGATCCAGCTTCACTCGTCACTATGGCGACAATCGGACATGACGTAATGCGCAATCCCGATCCTCCCCATAGTGAAGCATGGGGCTAATTTGGGAGGCTGCGCCATCGCAGGATCCCTGGGGGGTACGTATTACAGCGTCGATCGGTGGGGATTGGAGGGACTTGGGGGGACATAATTAGCTAGCAAAGTGCTAGCTGAAGCCTATTGCACAACTTTTTTTTTTAAATCCTCCCGGAGCCATGTGATCCCCTGCGGCAGCTAGCCCGACCCTAGGTCGGGCTTACCGCCAGGGAGGTTAAATAACAGTAGTGACTTTGATGGATATTATAGTTTTTGCGACATGCTTTCGTATATGTCCTTTCTTACAGGAAGGTTGTTGTTCAGAAAACTAAAATACTAATTTGAGGTTTTGAAGCAATCCTGTATGGGCAGTTCTTACAAAACACCTGAACTGAGAGGGATATAGTGGCTGCCATATCTATTTCCTTTTACACAATACCAGTTGCCTGGCTGTCCTGCTGATCTCTTTGGCTGCAGTAGTGTCTGAACGCGTGATAGAAGCATGTGGCTAATCTAGTCAGGCTTCAGTCACAAACATCTGATCAACATACTTGTTCAGGGTCTATGGCTAAAGGTGGCAATACACTGGTCGATTTGCCATCAGATCGACCAACAGATAAATCCCTCTGTGATCGAATCTGATTAAAGAGGGATCGTATGCCTTTACTGCAAACAGATTGTGAATCGATTTCAGCATGAAACTGATCACAATCTGTGGAGCTGCCGCTGACCTCCCGCCACCTATACATTACCTGCTTTAGCCGGCGGGAGTCCCCCCGGTCACCGCTGCTCCTTCTCCGCTGGGTTCCAGCTGGCTTCACTTCTTTCTGTCTGGGGAAGTTTAAACAGTAGAGGGCGCTCTACTGTTTAAACTTCCTGTTCGGGACAGGAAGTAAGTGAAGCCAGCCGGAACCCAGCGGAGAAGGGACAGAGGGGATACGTGCCGGCGGATCAGGTAATGTATTGCCGCTAGCATCGGTCGTCGGACATTCGAACACCGATATCGACGCACGGACCGATCGACTGGAACGGTTGATTTCACAGTGATCGAATCTGCTGTTTATCGGCAGGAAAATCGTTAGGTGTATGGGCCCCTTAAAGGACTTCCGAGGCCAAAATTAAGAAAATCACACTGTACCTTTTTATTAGCAGAATCCACGGAGGACGTCCTGCCCGTCCTCCGCTCCGTTCCGCCATCAATGCAGGTCTTTCCGTTCCCCTATGGCTTGGCCCGACCCCACCGAACGGGTCGCATTGATTCCACCTCTAAGATGGCCGCCTCCATGCTCCGCGGCTGCGCAGTACGCTTTGCACTTGGGGAGCATGCCGGGACCTAATACGCGGCAGGAGGCGGGCAATAGGCTGCGCAGTCGCGCTAGCGGCAAAGTGTACTGCGCGGCCGCGGAGCATGGAGGCAGCCATCTTAGAGGTGGAATCGATGCGACCCGGTCGGTGGAGGGCCAAGCCAAAGGGGAACGGAAAGACCTGCATTGATGGTGGAACGGAGCGGAGGACGGGCAGGTCGTCCTCCGTGGATTCTGCTAATAAAAAGGTACAGTGTGATTTTCTTAATTTTGGCCTCGGAAGTCCTTTAAAGGTATTATGCTAGGTACACACCATACAATTTTCTGTCAGATTTACCTGCCACATCGATCATTTCCAACATGTCCGATCTGAATCTCGATTGGTTTTTTTAATAGTTTTTTCAATTGATTTTCATAGACTGAATGAAAATCATTTGAAAAAATTATTAAAAACTATCGAAAAATTGTTTGAAATTCAGATTGGACATATTGGAAATAATCGATCTGACAGGTAAATCTGCCAGAAAATTGCCTGGTGTGTACCTAGCATTAGAAACAGAGGCTCAGCAGGACAGTAAAGCACACTCTGTATTCTGTACCCATTAGTGTTTTGTCGCCAAAAATATGAAAGATTTTGCCTGACAGGTTTCTGGTCACCTGCATAGAAACGCGTGTGGCTAACCCAGTCAGACTTCAGTCACAAACATCTGATCAGCATGCTTGTTCAGGGTCTATGGTTGGGAGTGTTCAAAACGAAGGCTCACCAGGCCAGCATGGCACTCTACATAGTTTACAAGGAAATACATATGTCCGCTCCCCTATCCCTCTCAGTTCAGATGTACCTTAACATAATACTGCTACTGGACTGAGTGTATTCCATCAGCTACCTGAAAAATATGCTTAAAATGACTGCTAGAGCTTAAATTTAAGAAAATATACCGTAGTCTTTATATACTAGTGAGATTTTAAAACATCAACCAGATTTATAATTCTGTTTGTGCTCTTATTGTGGATATTTTCCTGCATATCCTGTCATAGCAACAGAGGGTGTGGTACCAATGGAGTCCGAGGACCTTCCAAAGGAGACAAGGACACCAGGATTCACAACCCCCTGATAGTGTAGCACGTTGAGGGTATGGGACACTCAACAGCAGTATGTGCAGAATACCCACAAGGATAGGTCGGAAGACCGGCAACCACAGTGTAACGGAGGGTGAGGAAAGCCCGTCCTCCGTCAGGTTCTTTAGTCTTCGTCAATGTAGGTTGCTCTCCAGGAAGAGAAAAAGGGGTGTAAGGGTTCCAAAGAACAAACATACACGGCCAACACCCCGAGCAGAGGGGGCTGGTGTGGGATATTACTGGGAGGGAGGAGGCGCCCCAAGATGTGATGTGTGGAATGGATAATGTAAGCTGGATAAAACATACATAAATAGGCTTACCTCTAAAAAAAGAAGGTAGCCCAAAAAAAGTAATACATTTTTTAATAGAAGCCAGACACTTGAATGATAATGTGCTTCGCGGATCGCAGTCCGCTTCGTCAGATCAAATAACAAAAGTGTCTCAATACTAGCGATTTGCAAGCAGGGAGCGCCTCTACCTTAGCAGGCATTTCCTGCTTGCAAATTGCTAGTATTGAGACACTTTTTGGGCTACCCCCTTCTTTTAGAAGTAAGCCTATTTATGTATGTTTTATCCAGCTTACATTATTCATTCCGCACATCACATCTTGGGGCGCCTTCTCCCTCCCAGTAATGTCTTAGCAATAGCCAGGGGTTACCTGTGAGCCCAGAATGTTACAGGGAGTGTAGTGTGAGCAGTCTCACCTGTCAGTGACAAAGGCTCTAACCAGTGGCATAACTACAGTTCACCCCCTCCCCCAATGTTTCCTTACCTCCTCTTGGTGTCCCTTAAGCTACGTACACATGGGGGACAAAAGTGGCTAGTCGCTAGCGCACAGGGGACGCGCACGACAGCCCGGCCCGTGCGACGGCTGTCTACACGTCTCTGCCCAAAGGCAGAGACGCGGCGGAAGCTGTCGCCGAAGGTTCCTCCCCCCCCCCCCCCCCCCCGCCGGAAGCTCCTTACATTGTGTATGGAGTTGCAGTTGCTAGTCCGCATACACACGGTGGACTAGCGACAGTTGTGTCGAAGTTGCGGCGACAGCTGTTGCCGGTGATAGATGCAAGTCAATCGCCCGTCGACAGCTCGACTAGCGACGGTTCGTGGCGCGTGCGTTGTACACACGGGGGACTTGTGTCTGCAACACGCTCGTGCCACGTGGTTGCGGCTACAGTTGTAACCCGTGTGTTACGTACCATTACGGCCTTGGGCCCATCTCACAAGAGTCCTAAAACAAGTTTGGCCATCGTTTAGCCACAAAAACACCTGCTCTGAAGTATCCCCCACATTGGAAGAAGGGAAGTAGTAGTTGGGGGGGGGGGGGGCACAGCTCTGGTCTCCCCTGTGATCGCAGGGGCTGCTCACCTCTAGTTACGCCCCTGGCTCCAACCTTTTTATTTTATTGCTTTCTGTACTGCTGCGGTCCTCGGTTTAAAGGTAAAAGGAAATTGAGCTTCCCCAAAAGTGTCTCAGGCAGTTTCTCCAATCTGTCAAAAACAAAAATTAAGTTTTGGCTGAAGTACTTTAAATCTCTAAGTGAAGTCCTGAAAAATGGAGCGTGAAAATGTGCTTGCCTTTTTATAGCTGTGGCTCCATTGACATACAGTAATTGGAAAATAAGCCATAATATACAGCCATTTATGACAAAGTGCTCAGATGAGGGATTGTCCATCTTCATTAGCAGAGATTGCCCCTCCCCTCTATACACTGTCATCCACGCAGCCATTGTTTCCCTCTGATTTCCACCCCCAGCCATTCTATAGGTTTTCCTCATTAAGATACATACTGTTAAGCTGCAGAAAGTATAGTTGGGGTAAATATATGTTTTCAAACCAAATGTAGGGATGTTGAGTTGCAGTGCTAGTTTGCTAGAATGTTTAATTTCTTTAAGTCTCACCCATAGTTGTTAATGGTTGCTTATGTCTCTACGCATTGCCTTCTGTCTCATACATTTGACAAACTTTGGCCTCCATTCAGGAAATAAATGCAGTACAGCTGTATAAATCGCTCTATATCTCTGTGGCTGTACGTCCAGCACTTTGCAGCTATCCCCGTATTTGTGGAAAAGCTGGGTAGTGTAGTGAATGGAGGATTGAAGTGGAGATCTCACTGTCGTATATTCGTGCTATGTGGCGTTAATGGCCATCCCATCAGTGCTTTCAGCCTCTCCATGGAGACTCCTGCTGAGCTGCTGATAACCTGTGTGTTTTCCCCAGGAGCGGACATATCCTGCTGGCTTTCTGGTTCTCTCGTCAGGAGGGGAAGCTGAACCGACAGCAGACTATAGAGCTTGGACACCACATACTGAAAGCACATATCTTCAAGGTATGGAATACATGGCAGCTTGTCACCACCACGGTGGACATTTGGGCTGCGTTCTTTGTCTCTATCGCTTCACATCAGTTTCTGTTGAGTCTGTGTTCACTTGATATAACATTTAACTTTTATGCAATGGTAAAAGATTTGCCATCAAGTCTCTGGTGGAGATTTATTAGCAAAAGTGGGTGCTAATCCTGCACAAACCAGCTGACACTTGTGTAACAACTAGTGGGGTTTTTAGCTAATGTCACCCATAACAAGGAGTGCTTGATAAGTGCGGCAAGGATATGCTGATCAAGGAGGGAGTAACCGCTGCAATAGCAATCAGGCAAAACAAAAAATATATCTTTGGTGTTCTTCCAAGGTGTGTAAGGTCTGGCTCAGGAGGAGAACTGAACCAGCCACCTGCGGCAGCCCGGCGTCTTGTTTCAAATGCTTTTCTGAAAGCTTGCAGAAAAGCATTTATCGTCTTTCGGCGGCAGTTCCCGATGTGTAGCCTTTTTCATCCTTGCATGGGGACACGAAAGCATGACGGTCGATCCTGCAACAAGCTGTTGCTTCCAGATTCGGCTTAGTGCCGGGCAGATGGCAGAAAATATCAGGATCAAAACTCTGCTTTTGCACAAACGCCGGATAGCGATCGTCCATTCATCTGAGTGACAAGACAAGACAAATAACATTTATATCGCGCTTTTCTCCTGGCGGACTCAAAGCGCCAGAGCTGCAGCCACTAGGACGCGCTCTATAGGCAGTAGCAGTGTTAGGAAGACTTGCTTAAGGTCTCCTACTGAGTAGGTGCTGTCTTACTGAACAGGCAGAGCCGAGATTCGAACCCTGGTCTCCTGTGTCAGAGGCAGAGCCCTTAACCATTACACTATGCAGCCACTATGAGTGGACAGCCTTAAATGACGAGCGCCAAGACTGTTGTTTAATGTCACAGTACCGTCCGTGTGAACCAGCCCTTTAAGGAGTTATCAGGCAAAAAAAAAGGGTTTCACTTACCTGGGGCTTCTACAATCCCCATGCAGCCATCCTGTGCCCTCGTAGTCACTCACTGCTGCTCCAGTCCAGCTGGCAGCTAGTTTCTTTAGCCGCATTGCGTACCTTTTTACGCATAACACATACATTTTACTGCGGTGGTTACTCCCTCCATGAGCAGCATATCCTTGCCGCACTTATCAAGCACTCCTTGTTATGGGTGATATTAGCTAAAAACATTTTTACGCATTGAACCACCAACGCGTAAAAATGTACGCATTGAACCACTAACGCGTAAAAATGTATGTGTTAATGTTCCTGCACCAGCGGGAATGCCTAAAAATGTACGCAATGCGGCCTGCCAAAAACTAAACGAGCTGGCGGCGGGGGACTGGAGCAGCAGTGAGTAACTACGACAGCACAGGATGGCTGCATGGGGCTGGTAGAAGCCCCAGGTAAGGGAAACTTTTTTTTTTTGCCTGATAACTCCTTTAAAGCGGAATATAACCCTGCATTTCAACTTTGCTCTAAAACATTATTTACAGTATATTATTTGCAACCAGCATTTTTTTTTTACTAGACCAGCATTGGAAGGGTTACACAGGGCAAGTCCCTAGAGATTTCTGCAGACGCATCCGAAGTTGAGTTAGATACTTTTTGTTTACATACATGTATCTAAGTGTTTATTGTGACTCATCTCTCTCACTGAGGAGTTGGAGGACAGCCAAAGAGTGTGTAACATTTCTAAATATATACATATAACTAAATAGAATGTAACTATCTGAACGTCTGCACGGAACTTAAAACCTCTGTGTTTAACCCTTCCAATGCTGGTCTAGTAAAAAAAAAAATGCTTTTTGCATATAATATGCTGTAAATAATGTTTTAGAGCAAAGTTGAAATGCAGGGTTATATTCCGCTTTAAGGTGTCCTTTAATGGTACTGTATTTTCCTCTGGTGTGATCATTCAATCAGATTGGTGGGATTGTGAGTAATCAGTGGGTAATTATCGATTATACTTATAAACGCGTCAATTAGGGCTTTTTCTTTCTTCAGCTATAATTGTAAAATCTAAATTCCGATCAACAAAATTCTGTATTCCAATCGACCATAGAATTGTTTTATGTTGATTTTTTTTCCCACATACTGCGAAGTTTCCTGTACAATTCGATCCTAAATATCTAATTGAATGATTGCATCTGAGAAAAATATTGTACAGTTAATGGGCACCTTAAAGAGACTCTGTAACAAATTTTTCAGCCTTAGTTCTTCTATCCTATAAGTTCCTATGCCTGTTCTAATCTGCTCTGGCTTACTGCCGTTTTCCTAACTGCACTGTCTCTGTAATAAATCAATGTATCTTTCCTCTGTCCTGTTTGTCGGGCTAAGGCTTGATTGTGTGGAATGTGCAGGGCTGCTTGTGATTGGTAGAAGCGATACACACCCTCTGCAGGCCCCCTGCATACTCTGAATGACTCATACACTATGCTTAGCTGAGCCTATTAGAAGCTGGTTAGTTTGTTTGTAAACACTGCCTAAAACTGTTAATTACAAGCCAGGATTGCAGCAGAGAGTGGCAGAAACCGCACAGAGGGGCACAGGAGAAAATAATGAATAGAATGGTATGCTTTTTATTGTAAGAATATTAGAGTACAGATTCTCTTTAAAGGACTTACGAGGCGAAAATGCTAAAAAAAGTAAATTACCTGCCTCATCTTTTAGCGTGGATCAGGGGGGCTGGCCCTAGAGCTGCGCAGCCGCACTCGCGGCCAGGCAGACTGCGCAGCCGCGGCCAAAGGAAGCAGCCATATTGCGAGAGGCAGGAGAGCCCGACCCGGGCCATGGGGTCGGCAGCTGGCCCGGGGGGCTAATGAGCGGGGGGACCCGGCGGATCGGCACGGAGGGCGCGGACGGCGTCCTCCGTGCCATAAAAGATGAGGCAGGTAATTTACTTTTTTTTTAGCATTTTCGCCTCGTGAGTCCTTTAAAGGGAACCTGAAGCGAGTAAAATTATTTTAAATGAACACATGACGTAGCTGCAAATGAATATTACATACCAACCTCACCGTCAGTTCCTCTGAGACTCACCACTACAGACTTAACCACTTGAGGACCCACCCTTTACCCCCCCTTAAGGACCAGCGCTGTTTGTTTGGATCTGTGCTGGGTGGGCTCTGCAGCCCCCAGCACAGATCCGCGGCCACACAGAGCGATCAGATCGCCCCCCTTTTTTCCCCCCTATGGGGATGATGTGCAGGGGGGGTCTGATCGCTCCTACTTGCAGGCATTTTGCGGGGGGGGCACCTCAAAGCCCCCCTCCGCGGCGACATTCTCCCCCCTCCCTCTCCTACCTTCTCCCCCGGGAGATCTGGCCTGCACAGGACGCTATCCGTCCTGTGCAGCCAGTGACAGGACGTCCCCTGTCACATGGCGGCGATCCCCGGCCGCTGATTGGCCGGGGATCGCCGATCTGCCTTACGGTGCTGCTGCGCAGCAGCGCCGTACAAATGTAAACAAAGCGGATTATTTCCGCTTGTGTTTACATTTAGCTTGCGAGCCGCCATCGGCGGCCCGCAGGCTATTCACGGAGCCCCCCGCCGTGATTTGACAGGAAGCAGCCGCTCGCACGAGCGGCTGCTTCCTGATTAATCAGCCTGCAGCTGGCGACGCAGTACTGCGTCGCTGGTCCTGCAGCTGCCACTTTGCCGACGCACGGTATAAGCGTGCGGTCGGCAAGTGGTTAAAGTGATCCCTTCCAGTTCTAACAATATTTTGTCAGAATTGAAATTTACCAGTTGCTGTCAGTTATATATCAGCAGCTGTCAGTTACAACTGAATGTGCAAGGTAATGTCCATGTTTCCCTATGGCTCAAGTGGGTTATGGCCATATTTAATATGGAGGACGGAGAATTCCATTGATCACGGACAAATGGGATGCAGGAGAGGAGAAAGAGATTGAGGGGCAGACTACACAGGAGGTAAGTATGACCTGTGTATGGTTATTTTGACTTTTTATTTTCAGTTCAGGTTCTCTTTAAAGGACACCCGAGGTGAAAATAAACTTATGAAATAAACAATTGTATGCATCTTCCTTCTCCTAAAAATTACTTTTTAAGATATTCCTCAATTTTATTTTATGTTTAAATCTACTTTTTGAGTTTTAACTGTTTTATTGTTTTTGCTCAATCATTCATTGAAGTATGCCAGAGCTAAAATCTATGAACTATTGACCCTTTTCTGCTCTCAGAAGCCATTTTCTGCTGGGAAAGTGTTATATAGTTGCCATTTCTTATCAGTGAGGGTCACACTGTAGTCACTTCCTGTCTGAGTCAGGACTGAGTCAGCCACTTACATACCTGATATTTAACTCTTTCAGGTAGAGAAAGAAAAAGGAAAACCGCATAGTTATTAGTGTGCTAGGCACTGTACATACCCATATCTATCCCATCATGTCACATGACACCTCAGTAAAGGTTGACACCTCTGCCTATATCAGACTTCCACTCAAAATATTGTTTTGGCTGATGGAATTCCATTTTCTATTTGAGGCTTTTTGTGAACTCCCCTTGCCGTGGAATTTTTTGTGGCAAGTAATGAAGGTTTGCCCTTTACTCTGTAGGTCCATTTTATTTACACTTGTGCTGGTTAAAAATAGTTGAGGTCTCCATAGCAACCAATTCCCATATTTTATTTTTTTTGAGTAGAGAATAAAAAGAAACAGATTTTGCCGGGACATGTTCTTGATGTTCCTGTGACCCGTAGGGAGAGGCGTTCTCCTGTTTGTTGCATCACGGAGGCATAAGTATTCATGCATAATCAACATACATATGAATATTTCAAAGTGAAACCAGCCAATAGAAAATTGGAAAAAAAAAATATTTTGCTATAATTTTGTGCTAGAATTACAAAAAAAACTGAATAAAATTATAGACATAGCAGAGTAGTGACTGTATTGTCACTGGAAAGACATACAGTGCAAAAATATACGCTATATTATTATTTAATATTTATATATTGCTGTAATCTGCTGCATCGCTGTACATAGTATATATAGTCTTGTCACTGACTGTGCTCAGAGGAGCTTACAATCTAGTCCCTACCATAGTCAGAGCACCCAGAGAAAAAGTCCATACAGACACCGGGAGAACATACAAACTCTGTGCAAATAGTGCCCTGGCTGGGATTTGAAACAGGACCCGGCTCTGCAAGGCGATAGTGCTGTCCACTACTCCACCGTGCTGCCCTATACATGTCTGCAGTGGGCATACACCTCCCATTTATGGCTGGTTACCACACATTAACCATCCGTCCTGATTTATTATAGACCACTAAGATGATATCATCCTATAAACATCTCCTTCCTCCAGAATTAGTCGTGTTCACTCGACCACTGAGAGTAAACTTGATCAGGATTGGGAACCATCCTCACCTGAACTGGTGGTGGTTGTAGTGGTGGAACAGTGGTGCTGGTGCACTGAGCAATATAAAACAATGCACAGCAGTGGGATTGATTAGTTCTATTGATTTTTGTATTGAATACTGATGGGAATGAAGGTTAACGTGTGGTGCATCAATCACTTCCCACCTGATCTGTGTTTTGACTTGGGAGTGATTGATTGTGAGTGGGAAGAGCTCATTATCAGACCAGCTTTATTCTTTTGAATATGCACAAGATGGGAACTGCTATAAAGTTATCAGTAGCATTTATACATTATTAAGTACTTTGATTTCATTCTGAGGGACAGTTGGGAATCACCATATATGCTTAAATATGTGGACCCCAATATTTGACCCTCTTAAAATGAATCCGAGATAAACTTTTACTCATTGCATAATTGTGTTCCTTTCATATAGTTTATAGGGCATTCCTCAAGCCAAATACTTTTTTTGTTTTGTTTTAATTCTCTAATTCCCTATAAACTAAACAAGCCTCGGCCACAGCTCCTTTTGTGCCTTGGCCCTGTAGCAAGGGCTTATGGGAGCTCAGTCTGGGCAGGAGGAGGTTACTAGCCATTGATTTCAGAGGCAGAGGGGAGGAGGAGAGGGGACTGAATTTACACACAGGCAAGCTGATAGCATCTCCAGCCCTCAGCCTGTGACAATGTGACAAACAGAACATGTCTGCCCTCATTGTATCACAGGAGTAAATAGTCATAAAATTTTGTATGCTGTGTAAACTATCTAAACTTAAGATAAGATATATATAGTCAAGTTACTTGTTATAGTTAGTTTTTCATCTCAGATCTGCTTTAAGCTGGAATTTTTTAATTACGCAAATATAAATCTATTTGGTAAATTCTGCACGATTGCACAGCCTAAATAACCCTCCTGAGAGATTCTCTCCACAGGCAGAGGAGACCAGTTGTGAAAAGTGGAGAAAAGCAAACTGACACAACAAAGTACATGTTGTCCATATCATTTACAATTACAAATTCCTGGAGCTGGCTGCTATGCACCAGCGCTATCCTCTGTGATAAAATAGGATGTGTAACCTCCCGCCCATGTGTAATCCCCCACCCCCATGTGTAATCCCCCCCCCCCCCCCACACACACACACACACACACACACACACACATGCAGCTTGAAGCTGTAACCTACTCTGATCCCCATCCCACCCAATACAATCTAAAAGGTGGCCATTTCTCAGTGTGTCCCCCCCCCCCCCCCCAGTGATACAATGCAGAGCCTGCAGCTGGACCATTCTCACTCCCAGGTACAGTGTCCTCTCCCTTACACAACTGCCTACATTAGCACACTTCTGACTCCCAATGCCCCCATAGTTACACTATGCAGACCAGCATGAGTGAGGGAGAGGAGATGGCGGGCTCTGCATTGTATCACAGGGAGGGGAGGAGACGGTGAGAAGTGGGCCCCTCCCTGTTAGATGGTGGTGGGTGGAAAGGAGGGCAGAGTTGGTCACAGTTTCGGGCTGAGAAGAGGTGGAGAGAGAGAGGTGGCCCCTCCTTCCTTCCTGGCTATAAGTGAAGAGATTTTGGACTTACTCAAGAAAAAGGCAACCCATACACATTTACACGGTGAGGTTGTCCTAAATTTCTCAACTTATAGCAGAGTACAGCAAGACCCCCGGTATTCGGCATTGGAGGAGATCACCTGATTCAGGATACATGTGCTTGCCAGTTGCTTGAGCAACCATCCAAACAAGCACAGACCTCAAAATGCCCCAAACCCCCCTCGTGCATCATAAATCACTTATCTGAGGATTGTGGCGGCATCTTCTACCCATCCTTTTGCTCCTAGCAGCTTTCCAGTGCCCTCTGTGTATGGCCCCAGCATGGCACCTGACCCACGTTGGGTCATGTGACATGCTGGGAGCCGGACATGGAGGATGGCAGAAAGCCGCTAGGAGCCACAGGAAAAGTAGAAGACGCCGCCCGGAGGCTCAGTGAGTATTATGCCCTGAACACCCCCCACCCTTCCCTTCAAAAAAACCAAAGCACTTGCGCCCGTTATCCTTTCAGACATGCCGGTTAGTTGACTTACGGTTGCTTAAGTTCTGAATAACAGGGACTTTGCTGTATATAAGATATGTAATGGTAGATTTCTGCAGGTTATAAATATTACTTTAATTCCCTTTGTTAATAGTTTTTTGCATCTTTGGTTGTGGATTTGAACTTCCTACAAACATTGCAACATGCTGACTTAGACTTACATTTACAGGGTCTCAGCAAGAAGGTTGGCGTATCTTCATCCATCCTGCAAGCACTGTGGATGTCCTACAGCACAGATGGTCTCTCAATGGCTCTCGCATCCCTTAGAAATCTCTACACTCCCAACATCAAGGTGAGCCCGAGCCCTGCATGCATGAGGTTACGTACTAATATATTATGCGTTTATATAGCGCTGACATATTCTGCAGCACTTTACAGAGTACAAAGTCATATCATGATTACTTTTTAAGCATAGCTGTATTTGGAAGATGTGCAAGAGAGTGTAAGCCTTTGCCTTTAAACAGAAATATATATGCTTTGCAAATAAATCGTAAATGTCTCTTTAAATCCATAACACGTTCCCCTACCTGCCTCAGCTAGTCATTTAGCTGCACATCGCTAACGAAATCCAGGCATCCTAAGTGCTCACAGATCCGGCAACACCCTCATGGAATACAAAGGGAAGGTGAAGCAGTCAGTATTACACATAGGTAGCATGTCCTTTGCCCAGTCATTTTAAAGAAAAATCTCATTAAGCTTCTCATGCACTTTTTCTAAGAAAGAACGCCTAATTGCACAGCGTGCAGTATATCTAAGGCTTGGAAAACGTAATCTGAAGTCCCAGGGACGTAGATATTAGTCTATTGTCTCCACGCACTCCTGCTTGCTCCCATGCGCTTTCTCGCTGCTGATCGTTAGAGGGGAAATAATGAATGGGAACATAGTTCCCATTCATTAATCTAAGTTCCCTTGTCAATAATCGGTGGCATCAATGAAATGCCTGCGGTCATTGTAATTACGGAAGTAACACGTTCACGCATTACTTCCTGTTAGCATACCAATAGTATGTACAAGAAAGTAATGTGCAAGGACATCTTGTGGCCAAATAGTAAAATTACACCAGCATACTTTTTTTTTTTTAAATAAAAAGACCTACACTTTAAAATTAACCCCTTACCTCCCGTAGTTACGAGAAAAAAACACTTGCATAAAAAAATATATTTTAAAAAAAGTGTTACCTTAGGGACTAAACTTGTTTAATATGTATATCAAGAGGGTATATTATTGTTGGTTTTAAAAAACGTGCTTTTAATTAGAGATGGACAAAAAACTTAAATGCACCTTTATTTCCGAACAAAGTATTGGCGCCATACATTGTACTACGGAAATCATTTAAACGTTGCAGTAACCCAGGACAAATGAGCAAATACAATGTGTGGGTTTTATCCACAGTAGGACATTTTATTTTAAAACTATAATGGCCAAGAACTGAGAAATAATAATTTATTTTTTTTATTATTCCCATTGAAATGAATTTAGAATAAAATCATTTTAAGCATAATGTACCACCCAAAGAAAGCCTAATTGGTGGCGGGGAAAAAAATTAGATCATTTCGTTGTGATAAGTAGTGATTAAGTTATTGGCAAATGAAAGGGAGGAGCGCTGAAAGGTGAAAATTGCTCTGGTCCTTAATGGGAAAAAACCCTCAGTGGTCAACTAGTTAATATCGCTGTGTTGAAATTCTGTTTGTATAAACAATAACCGTGTGAGTAACCAGATTGGGAACTTTAATAAGGAGTGATGTCACTTAAATTTGTGCTCGCTTAAAGCTTTTTTCCACGGCAAATCCGGATTTGGAGCAGTTTAAAAACGTGATTCACTGCATGCGTTCCGAAAAACGAATGATGGGGATTGTAGTCCATCTCATTTTCTAGACTTTATGGAAGCACCAGGTAAGTATAAATATGCCCAAATAGCTGATCTCAGGTTCACTTTAACAGGGTTTCTTGCCTTTTCATCTGAACACTTGTTCAGTCTCCACTCCCAATAAGAATAAACAACGCCTTCATCTGCTAAATGGTACCTATGCCTATGTTTAAACATTTACACCTAGTACTAAAAGGAGGACACTGGCTTAAAAGTTTAATAGAGAAGCTTTAGCTGTTTTAGTTTAAGCTGAAATTTGACTGGTGTAAAATCTGATCTTCTACATATACCAGGGCTGTGGAGTCGGTACAAAAATCTTCCGACTCAAACTCTGACTCCTCAGTTTATGAAACCACCAAATCCGGGTACGCAAAATGGCTCTGACTCCGACTCCTTAGGGCCCATTTCCACTATCGCGAATCCGCATGCATTATCCGCATGTGGATTCGCATAGCCAATACAAGTGGATGGCCCTGTTTCCACTTGTCAGTAATCCTGAGCGATTTTCTGTACGGGAGATATCTGCCAGAATTCGCACCCTGCACACCGCTATGCGAATCACCTCTTATGTATTTAATAGGGAAATCGCATGCGGTTTTGGCATGCGTATTTTACCGCAATTTCGCATAGAAACTAATGTTAAATCACACAGGCAGTGACATGGTTAAAATCACATAAATACTAAACTGCGAAATCGCATGCGAAATAGCGGTTAAATACGCATGCGGAATCGCACCCGCATGCGATTTCGTCAGCGGGGAATCTGCAGCGATACCGCACAACTGGAATTGGGCCCTTAGTCTAATATTTAAAGTGAACCTCCGGACTAAAAATCGAGTCATCAGCACTAAAAAGGCTTGGTGTTTCTTAAACAGTTTTACAGCATCAGAACTTTGTTTCTCTTATACAAGCCTTATTTTTAGCTGCACAGAAGAAAACTGCCCGGGCTTTTTTCCCCTGATGCTTTGCAAAGCATGATGGGATTTCTGATGTTGTTCTCGTTCTGCTGTTTTGGTGCAATTTTTTTTTTTTTACATTTTTGAATTTGACATTTGAAGCCTAGTGTGTGCAGCTGGGAGGGGTAATCAGGACACAGGACAGTTGTAACTGTCTCCTGCTCCTTGTCACCTCCTTTCAACCAAAAAGATGGCTGCCCCCATGACAAAGATGGCTGCCCCCATGAATCACAAACATCTGCCTGTTCTTTTAAAACGGGGTGGGTAAGAGATTATATTACCTATCTATTCTAATTAACATAACTAATGTACCTTAATGACAGTATGTTTGTTTAGGCTGAAGTTCCCCTTTAACAGGGCTGTGGATTTTGTACAAAATCATCCAACTACGACTCCTCAGTTTATGAAATCACCAACTCCGACTCTGGGTACCCAAAATTGCTCCAACTCCGACTCCACAGCCCTGACATATACTATAATGGCTTTTTATTGTAAAGGGAAGTAAAATACTGCTTATATTCTGAGATGTTTGCCTGGGGTTTAATCCTTTTTTTTAACACCAAACTGGGAGATAATTAGCATTTTAATCCAATGCTTACTTTTCCCTAATTATGCATATGAAACGAACACATATTTGTATGGTTTTATTAAAGACAGAAACCCTTTTTGTCAAGACAAATTCTGTCAGCTTCCATAAAGAATTAAGTTTTATTATTGCTTGAACACTGCAACACTGGGGCGTTTGGCAACTGTTGCACGGGCTCTGAGAATCGTAAATGCAAACAATACTGCAGAAAAACCGCATGTGTTTGCATTTCGTGTTTGTGCTTTTCATGTGTTTTCATGTTTGCATTTTACGTTTGTGCTTTTTACTGAATTTCATGTAGCAACCCATTTATCGTAAATCGTAAATAATGATTGAGAAGTAGCTAGGTAGTATTGTTGTATTTTCTATTTATAGTACTGTGGGTTCAATATTGTCAAAGGTTTTTTGTTTCTTTCAGTTTTTTTTTATATTGTGGTTTCTCTTTAATGAATAGATTTGCTTTGCCACAAGTGGATTAAATGTAAACATAATGTAATCTTCTTGGATAACAATGCTCTTCTTGGACTTATGCTGGGAATACACGGTTCGTTTTTGCCTTCGTTTAAACCTTCGTTTCGATTGTGCCTTTTGTCCTTTTCGATCCCGAAATAATCGGTCATACGGTTAATATCACCACCCACGGTTTCGTTTTTTTTTCGATTCTGATGGTTTCGTTTTTCCAATGATCGAAGGCTGCAAAGAAACGAAACGAAAATCCCTTTTTACAGGGACGGACTAGCATAAACGAATATATAATTGATCTGAACAGCCATCAAGCCTACCAATGGCTCGATTAGATGGATAAAGAGAGATAATATCAAACATGTTCGATCACTAGTCGTTCGTTTTTGGGGTCTATTAATCGAAACTATAATGAGATTATGACTATTTTCACATACGTTTTCAACACTCGATTCGTTTACCGAACGAATCGAAGGTTTAAACGAAGGCAAAAACGAACCGTGTATTCCCAGCATTAGTCACTTTTTAATCTAGCACTCGCAAGCATGTTCCAAATAGCCACTTTTCTGGTCTTTGTGTATGGTGCTGTTAAAGGGAAGGGCCAAGCAAAATAAAAAAAAGAGTATCACTAACCTGGGGCTTCTACCAGCCCCATGCAGCCATCCTGTGCCCTCGTAGTCACTCACTGCTGCTCCATTCCCCCGCTGGCAGCTTGCCGACCTTGCAGGTCGGCGGGCCGCATTGCGTAGATTTTTACGCATTCCCACTAGTGCAGGAACATTAACACACACATTTTTACGCATTACTGGTTCAATGTGTACAAATTTACGCATTGAACCAGTAACACGTAAAATGTATGTGTTAATGTTCCTGCACTAGTGGGAATGCGTAAAAATGTATGCAATGCGGCCCGTCGACCTCCGAGGTCGGCAAGCTGCCAGCGGGGGACTGGAGCAGCAGTGAGTGGCTACGAGGGCACAGGATGGCTGCATCGGGCTGGTAGTAGCCCCAGGTAAGTGAAACACATTTTTTTATTTTGCTTGGACATTCCCTTTAAGGCTGTGTTTCCTCAACGATATTATATTTAACATGTGTTTTTGTACTTGCAAATTTTCATGCTTATTTATGCAAACTTGAAAGCAAATTTTTCACATGCATCTAGCGTGTTGGCAATCATTACATGGGAAACAGATGCGTTATCTGAAAGAATGCCTCATACCGTCAGCTTTTCCTTGCACATATTCGCATGCAGAAATGTGCAGATTGTGGAAACTAGCCCATTGACTATCTTTTTACTGCATTATAATTTTTATGTGAAAAAAACACTCACATCTTCATGGTGTAAAAACAGCCTAAGCCTGCTGCTGTGTTTTAGTTGTGTTTACCTGGTGAAGCTGTCTGTAGGTGCTTTAGTGTTTGCCTAGACATATGTAGCATGACCTGCCTGGGTGGGATTGGGAGCTCATGTTTCCTCGTGTCCCTCATTTTTTTTTCTTTTCCTTCCTCACTGTTTAGGTGAGTCGGCTTCTAATCACGGGTGGAGCCAATGTAAATTACCGCACTGAGGTGCTGAACAATGCCCCCATCCTGTGTGTTCAGGCCCATCTGGGATACACTGAGATGGTTGCTCTGCTGCTGGAGTTTTTTGTAAATGTGGATGCCAGTTCTGAGAGTGGAATGACCCCTCTGGCCTATGCTGCAGCCTCGGGACATCTGACCATTGCCATGCTGCTGTGTAAGAGGAAAGCCAAGGTGAGTGTCACCCGATCTGGCACTCTGCAACTGAAATGATTTCATTACAGATCCTGGTGAAAACCTTGTTATGTGTCGGCTTCTAGACACTGACCTTAATTTAAAGTGTAACTTCAGTCAATGAGATCTGTATCACCCTTTGCTATGTTGGGTTTTTAGCTTTGCTATGTTGGGTTTTTAACTGTAATAGGTACAGGTAGTCCCCGACTTATGAACGCCTGACTTACGAATGACCCGCCGATACGAACAGCATGGATTGTGTGTTTCCATGGGAACAAGCCCAAAACATTTTTAGTAGTTTTTGAGAAAATCGATTTTAAAAAATTCAAAGAAAAATGGCTTTTAAACTTGTATAAGCAGGGTACAGAGGGCAGTGGTGACACAGAGAGGGGGACACTGGAGGCCCAGGAGGGCACAGAGGAGGTACAATGTTCCGACTTAAGAACGGATTCAGTTTAAGAACGAACCTACAGTCCCTATCTCGTTCGTTAACCGGGGACTACCTGTAATAGGTATCTGTAGTGATATCCCGCTCTGAGCGCTAGTCAGAAGGCAAGATATCACTACAGATCCTGCACTTTTGTCATGACTTGAGGAAGCAGCTATAGGCTGTACAATGCGTTGCCGTTATTGTGTAGTATTTGAATTAACAGTCTGAAACTTAAATTCAGTGAATATTTATTGAAGTTAAGCCCATCCTTGATTCCTTATCATCTTTTTGTTTAGTTTTTTTTTTTATTATTTGATGCTATTTTTTGGGATGCCTCCCAGTGTTCTCTGTTTCACCCCCTGTGGGGCGCTTTAGATTTTCTGTTTTGTACATAAGGTTCTTTTTCTGTGGAGCCGCGACCGTTACAAACACCAAGGCCGAGTGGGGACGGATATTTCCCCATATGTTATCTAAAATGGTTGCTTAGCTAAGCAGCCCCCTCTGGTGAGTAGAACACCTCCTGTGAGTTGTGTCTCCACACCTAATCAGTGCCGTACTACACCTAGATTGGGCTCCCGGGGTTCTTGTGGTTTTCTTCTGTTTTTGACACTAGCTATTTTTGAACAGAGGAACTGTTTAGGTATTTATGTGAAAAGTAGCTGAGACTATAAGCATAAGTATATGTAGACCGTATTGCACGGCAGTGCAAATTAATTGCAAAGCCTTAAAGGCCAGCTGCAGGCCCAACTATATTAAGAGTTCACTAAATGGATGTACTGGACTCGCCTTATTAATAAAAAAGAAAAAGGAAAGATAAAACATAACTTACACATTAGCTTCCCTGTAGTAGTGGTCACATAGTCCTGGCCATTGCACCCAAGCTTTAGTTATGGTAGGCTATCCTCTTTGTGAAGAAAGTGGCACAACAGTGTATGCCCTTCCTCTAAGAAAGAGAGCAGAGTGAACATGTGACACCCCCCCCCCCTCCTTTTCAGGGGACCTAAAGGGTAACTCAAGTTCTAGTTGTAGAAGGAAGAGAGCCTTAAAGCACACCTGAACTGAGGGGTATGGAGGCTGACATATTTATTTCCTCTTAAAGTGAGCCAGAGACGAAGCACCCTCATGTATTTTACCATAAATATCAGTGGGAACATTAGAGAAAACCTCTACCCTGCTTCTCTGCTTCATCCTTCACTGCTCAGCCTCCTTGTTAACAGCCCTGATAAAATCACTCACTGAGCATTCAGTCTGGCTTTGCTCAGGAATCATTATAGCTGAGTCATTATAGCAGAGAAATTTGCACACCTCAGATGAAGCTTGGCAACCGCTCTGCGAAACGGTGGTAAGGACCGTGCACCCTCTGGCGCCCACACTAGCCACCTCCCATGCACCCAGGTACAGCAATGACGTTATTGTGATGTCCATGTTTTTTGATGTCCAGCATCTCACATGCAACTGCACTTTATATGCTGTTTTTGTCACAGTATGTCCTTTTGCAATGCTGCACTAATAAACTATAGTGCCAGACATTCCCTGCTTCTCCAAAAAATGTTTGCATACCTACTGCTTGCTGTCTTGAGCACATAGTTTTACTGGGTGCATTTACTTTTTATGCCAGTCATCCACAGCTGTTCCCGAGTGCCTGCCAGCTCTCCCACTATCATTATAGCAGAGCCAGAAGGGGGCAGGCTTGGGCTTGAAAAGACATCAGAGAAGACAGACTCAGCTATAATGATTCCTGAACAACGCCAGACTGAATGCTCAGTCGGGGATTTTATCAGGGCTGATAACAAGCAGGCTGAGCAGTGAAGGATGAAGCAGAGAAGCAGGGTAGAGGTTTTCTCTAATGTTCCCACTGATATTTATGGTAAAATACATGAGGGTGCTTCGTCTCTGGTTCACTTTAAATAATGCAAATTATATGGCAGTCCTGCTGGTTTCTTTGGCTGCAGTAGTGTCTGAATCACAAACCTGAAACAAGCATGCAGTCAGAGCACCTGATCTGCATGCTTGTTCAGGGTCTATGGCTAAAAGAGGCAGAGAGGATCATCAGGACAGCCAGGCAATTTGTATTATTTAAAAGGAAATGAATATGGCAGCCTCCATACCCCTCATTTCAGGTGTGCTTTAGTAATTGTGCTCACAGTTGAGTTCAGAGAACAAGAAACCAACCCCTGTAAGCAGCAGTGCCTGTTTGCTAATTTATAGTAGCGGCTATCATGGTATAAAGGTCCATTTTTATTTCGATGTTTCTGTGCCATTGAAGTGTTGCCACGCAGTTTGTGCAGCGATACCTGTCCCCTGACTGTAATGAAGCAGAGCATTTAATTGAGTGTTGCCAGGAGTTAATTAGATGGTGTGTTTTATGTTAGCGTGGCAGTATTTAGTTATATGTATGCCGTGCACACAAGCGCTCTGCTGTAGGCAGGGCCACGGGGGTGAGTTAGAGGGGCTGCACACAGCGCAGACATTCTGTTCTCTCCCCCGCATAACCTGCTGCCTGGGAACATGCCCAAGCCTGCAGGTTATTCACTTGACAGTTGACTGACTGCCAGACAACATGACAACAAAGAAAAACGCAGTGAGAAAAAGCATAGAATTTGATAACTGACTGCTGTGTGTTCTCTGATCCCTGTCTTCATTAAAAAAAAATGCTTCATTACTATTTTTGTTCCTTTACTTCCTCTCTCATCTTTCTGCGTTTGCGTTCCTCTGTGTTCGCAGGTGGATCTCTTGGATAAAAACGGGCAGTGTGCGCTGGTCCATGCTGCTCTGCGAGGCCACCTAGAGGTAGTGAAGTACCTTATCCAGTGCGACTGGACTATTGCTGGACAGCAGCCAGGAGTCCTGAAGAAGAGTCAAGCCATCCAGCAGGCCCTGATTGCAGCTGCCAGCATGGGATACTCAGAGGTAAGAGCATTGCCCTCTAGTGTTAGGGAAGGGCCGGGGGGGGGGGGGGGGTCCTTCTGGGTTCATATTGGTGGATAACATTATTAGAAGCTAAAACTCCTCACTAAGCTGCTTTGGTGATTGTTAAAGTGAATTAACATTACTTATTGTCTGCTGATTTAGCACCCCCTGGAGTACTTCAAACATTAAAATAATAATCGGGTCTGAGCAAGACTGGTCCTGCTGTTTGCTCAAGCTGACTCTTGTAGAAGATTTACTCCTGCAGTCAACACACACCAAAACTTATGATGCTACTTATCACTTCAATAGCTTCACAGTCTAGAACTAGATTTTTACACCCAAACACACGCACACACACCCCGATACACACACACACACACACACACACCCCGATGCACACTCACACACACACCCCGATGCACACACACACACCCCGGTACACACACACACACAGGTGTACACACACACACACACACAGGTGTACACACACACACACACACAGGTGTACACACACACACACACAGGTGTACACACACACATACGTGTACACACACACACACACACATACGTGTACACACACACACGTGTACACACACACACGTGTACACACACACGTGTACACACACACACACAGGTGTGTACACACACACACAGGTGTACGCACACAGTTGTACGCGCACACGCACACAGTTGTACGCACACAGGTGTACGCGCACACGCACACAGGTGTACGCGCACACACAGGTGTACGCACACACACACACACACACACGTGTACACACACACACACACACACGTGTATACACACACACACACACACACACACACGTGTATACACACACACACACACACACACGTGTATACACACACACACACACACACACACAGGTGTACACACACACACACACACAGGTGTGTACACACACACACACAGAGGTGTACACACACACACACAAAGGTGTGTACACACACACAGGTGTACACACACAGATAGAAACCACTGGAGAAAACCGCTCACACCACCTCAGGACAGTGCAGGACCAGGACAGGCCAATCCAAAGGAACATAGACAGAAGAGTGTCCGCACGATGTCCTATGAATCAGGTTCCTTTATTATGTACGTATCCAAACTATATGATGTGTGAGCTCGTTTGGATACGTCCATAATAAAGGAACCTGATTCATAGGACATTGTGCGGACACTCTTCTGTCTATGTACACACACACACACACACACACACACACACACACACACACACACACACACACACACACACACACACACACACACACACACACACACACGTACGCACACACACGTACACACACACACGTACACACACACACACACACACACACACACACATGTACACACATGTACACACACACACACACACACACACACACACACACACACACACACACGTGTACACACACACACACAGGTGTACACACACACAGGTGTACACACACACACACAGGTGTACACACACGGACACACAGTTAAGACTCTTGCAGGCATATGGTCCAGTGCATGACTAGACCGTTCTGCCACACAGGATTCTAATTATCAATAGAATAATGTGGGATAGAACACAGTCCTTAAATCATACAGAATCAGCTTCCTGGGAGGATAGAAGCTGGGTAAGGAACAGACCTATTCCACTCACAAGCTGAAGCCAGTTCAGCGTTAAAAAAAAGTAGACAAATTGGCTGTACTGTATCAACAGGATCTTTCACAGACAGAAACTTCAAGGAAGGAAGGATCGGTGCTTGAACATGATAGCAGTCCTTCTGTGTGATAATTCTGTAGACTATACTTCTAGACTTTGGATTTCTCAGTACACAACCTTAACTGAAAATAATCACAATGCCTGGGGCCAGTTCAAGCGCTAATGGTGCCCCAGGGCAAAGGTAACCTGGGCCTCCCTTTCCCCCTGCAAATTCAGCCCACAGGGCCCCTGAGCCGTGCTCCAGAGGCCCCTGGAAGATTTGTGGCAGCAAACTTGTCCTGCTGCACTGCTCCATTGGTGCCCCCCCCAACCTTATCCCTGCTGCCTGCCTCATCTCAGTGACCTGACCTATGTTATGTATGATGACTTGCAAAGGGTTATGGATAAGAGGCAGTCAGTGGAGACATGAAGCATGCTGGGACAGGTGAATTGCAATACTTCCAAAATGGTGCAGGGGGGCCTGGCAGCACCCTGGGGCAACAGGGGCCCCTTAATGGTAGTGCTGGCACTGACAGTGCCGGATTATTAACTAATTTAGGAATTTGTGAAAAAATTCTGTACAGTAAGGTACATTTACACAGAATGAAAGTTGAACCTGCCTCCAACTGTTGGAGTGGGTCCGAGTCATACTTTTTGGCCGTTACCCTCTCCTTCACTGAGCTGTTCCCATTGAAAATAACATGATGAATAAAAATGCTTATTGTTTACAATATTACTTTATCAATTATTTACTCATTGTCTGTCCATTGTAAAATCATTCCTCTCCTGATTTACATTCTGAAATGTATCCCTGATGGGTGACCTCTTTAGTTGTGCCAAGTGAGAATGTTTTTTTACTGAGCGTTCTATGCACAGAGGGAGATTCTGTTTACCAGGCTGTTATTTCCCACAATGCACTGAATTTCACAGGCAGCTCTGACATCACTCTGTGGGAGGGGTTTCACCACAATTTCAGCCATACAGATGTCCCTGATGCACTATTTGAGAAAAGGTGAAGATTTCTTGTGGGAAAGAGGGCATCAGCCACTGATAGGAATGAAGTTCAGTCCTGGGGTAGAGTTCCTCTTTAATTTCTGACCATTAGGTATATGTGTCATTGTTTTCAGATTGTCTCTTACCTTCTGGACCTCCCAGAAAAGGATGAGGAGGAGGAACAGAGAGCTCAGATCAACAGCTTTGATGGACTGTGGGGAGAGACAGGTAAGTACTGCAGAAAGAACAGTCTTGACTACTTTTCTGTCACTCTGATATCATTTCACTGTAATGGACGTACCTCATGGTTTCCTACCTTCTATCTTCTCTTCTTCACCTTTTTTTCTACATTATTGTTTTAAATTGTCATGACCTCTTGTTACAGCTCTTACTGCTGCTGCGGGCCGTGGAAAGCTTGAGGTCTGCAGACTACTCCTGGAACAGGGGGCTGCGGTATCTCAGCCTAACCGGAGAGGCGTTGTTCCAATATTTAGTGCTGTCCGACAGGGACACTGGCAGGTAACTTTACTGATGGTCAGATTGTCATCTAGCCACAAACACACGATAAAGACATAACTAATGAACTTCTGATTTTACAGATTGTGGACTTGCTGCTTACACATGGCGCTGATGTTAACATGGCAGACAAGCAGGGTCGCACTCCGTTAATGACAGCTGCTTCAGAAGGACATGTAGCCACTGTGGAGTTTCTGCTGGCACAAGGTTTGTAAAGTCCTCTACCTTTATTATAGCTGTACTATAACCGTCTTTCTTCTGACCTTTCCATGCCTAGTAGGAGCTGAAGTAAGCCTGCCACTTTATGTAGAAAAGGCAAGATGTGCAGTACTTGGCAACTAGTGCCCAGGTACTGATAGGTGACTAATCTGTCCAACCACCTTCTGCTTTTGTTCTGCACCCTCTGCTTTGAAGCTGTGTACACTTACTGGATTAAACTCTGCCAATAAGGGACACTTAAGGCCCATACACACGTCGGATTTTAGCGAACGACCCGTCGTTTGAACGTTCCGTCGTTCGGACGTTTCCGCGTCAAATCCGACGTGTGTACAGACTATCGTTCGGGTGATAAGACTGGTTACCAGCGATCCGCCCGGCGGATCGCTGGTAACCAGTCTTATCACCCGAACGATAGTCTTTACACACGTCGGATTTGACGCGGAAACGTCCGAACGAGGGAACGTTCAAAAGACGGGTCGTTCGCTAAAATCCGACGTGTGTATGGGCCTTAAGTGTGGGATAAAGATCTGGCATGCTGGATCTTTAGCGACAGCTGACTGACTCCTGAGCACATTACCCTCTTTTTCACCCCGACTTCCAGAAGCTCCACATCTTTCTGCCACGCTCCATGGTAACAGACACATTGGAATTCTCTAGACTAGTGATGTGTCTGTACAGACCTTGACCACAAACTGTTGCCTGCGGTATCTACTCCAGATCCCAGCGGGTGACAGTCTTCAAAAATGTGTATATGGCTTTATTGTTTCCAATTGATTGCTCTGCTGACAACATGACTCTTCTCAGAGATAAAGCACTCACACATGTTCAAATCTTACTAGATTGATGCAGATTTACTAGAATAAATATTGCAAATCTATACAACTTAAAAATAGACCAATCAGAAGCTTCCACTGCAAGATTTACATTTACAATAGATTTTCATAATTAGCATAATTTCCAATTATCTCAAATGTATTTGCACCTCAGTGATAATCCTTACTGACTAATGTAGACTTTGGTACATTTGGCAAGACATTTAATGAACTCAATACGAACACTGCTGGAACTAGTGTGTAGTTTAAAACACACACACACACACACACACACACACACACACACACACACACACACACACACACACACACACACACACACTACACACTACACACTACACACACTACACACACTACACACACTACACACTACACACACACAGACAGACAGACAGACAGACACACAGACACACACACACACACAGACACACAGACACACACACACACAGACACACACACACACAGACACACACACACACAGACACACACACACACAGACACACACACACACAGACACACACACACACACACACACACACACAGACACACACACTGCACACACACACACAGACACACACACTACACACACACCGACACACACACAGACACCACACACACCACACACACACTGTATATGTATGAAAAGAATGCCTTTGATGTAAGTCCACATTCCCAAAATAGGTCCACTAAGTCTGCTCACAGCTATTTAAGGGCCACAATGAATCTGCCTCATGGCACTATGGAGCTCGGCTAACTTTGTGTGCACTAAAGAGATAAAAGCCTGAAGCCCACTGCCTAATTTTAATAAAAACTGCTCAAGGCACGGCACTTTATCACCCTAACCACTAATCATACTCCTAACTTTAAACAAATAAGCTTTGTGTCCCCTTGTCAAGTCCTACACATAAGAGAACCATAGTTGACGTGACACAAACCACTTCCTGGACCTGCAAATAGATAGGAATCTCAAACACATCGTATGCTAGGTACACACGATGCGTTTTTCCTGTCGTTTTTCCATTCGATCGATTTTCAACTCGTTATTCCCGCTCAATTCTCTTACCTTTTCTTATCAATTTCCACTCACTTCTGAGAAATTGAGCAGTAAAACAAAAGTAATATCGGACATGACGGAAATAATCTATCGAAAGCAAAAACGTATCGTGTGTACCTGGCATTAAACTGTTCCCTAATCAATTTCTGGAGAGGACATCCAAACTATCAAAGGACTACACATACTATCCCCCCCCCCCCCCCCCCTTACTTACTGACACAAACATACTTGCTGACATAAATCCAACAAGTATGAATAGTTCTTGTGCCCCTTTTAGGTATAAAAGGGCTAAGTTGGCTTTATCAGAGAGCAGGAAATCACTAGATATCTCCTACACCTGATCCAAATAACAAAAGTTAATGATGCTGCTGTCACTTGAGACAGGGAAACTTGGTTTCCTGGAAATACCGGTTTAATCTTCTATGCAAATGGGGCTTCCTGACCTGGGTTGGGGACTTTTTTTTTTACCAGAATCCACAATCCAGTGTTCAATATCTCCGAGTTTTGATCCTTTCTGTTGAACATATCACATGACACTCAACAAGGGTGCCCACTTTCACCATCCCGATTAGCATTTGCAATAGAACCAGTAACTTCATGATATAAATACAGACAGGGCTGGATTTCTAGAATGGCCACAAAGGCCCGGGTCTTAGGCAGCTGCAGCCCAAGGGGGCACCTGGACATGAAATAGGGGTTGCTACATAGGAAAAAGAAGGCTGCAAATGGGGAGAAACACAAAAAGGGCAGCTAATGTCTGAGAGTTTTATATGAAAGATCCCCATCTTTCATATAAAACTCTTGGACGTTAGCTGCCCTTTTTGTGTTTTTCTCCCCATTTGCAGTAAATGGATGATACGCATGGAAGAGGGGGCTTCATATGGAAAAAGAGTCGTAATGCTCCACTGGGAAGGGGAGCCCCAACATACTTGGCCTAGGGGCAGAAACAGTATAAATCTGGCCTTGAACACAGACTGGTATAATGGTTTGAAGTACCATACAGCACTTGTAAGATATGCCTGTAATAGCTAAAATTGGCTATCATTCATAAAGCATTCCCGCATGCGGTATTGCTGAAAACAGCTGACTTTACCGAGCACTTAGCAAAGTGTCCATTCATAAAAGCTGTTTCCGCATGAAAATCTGACATTCCCGAGCAGAGCGATAAATTACCGCCTTGTGCGGGGATTATCTCAACACATGTCACTTACTGTATGTCAATTCATAAAGATTAGAGCAGGCCGGTTTCAGGACGGGGAATACCGCTCCCTTAGAAGAGGCGATAAGCATGCAGATAACAGCTAAGTTAATGGAGACAGACCTCACAGGCAGCAGCAGTGAGAGCAGAACAAAAAAAGGCATTCCGGAATACCCAGGCTGTGTTTTTTAACCCCTTGGGTACCTGTTTTCAGATAAATTTCACATCGGAAAGCCTGCATGTGTAACATTTCTTGAAGTTCTATGCTGTGGCAATTAAATTGATTGTTTAGAAAGAGTAATAGACAGATTCAGCGCAGATTCGGGGCAAACAAAGGCAACTTTTAAAAAATGCACATGTAAAGGGAAGCTGCGGCTGCCTCTTTTATAGTAACGCTGTCTGCACAGAGAAAATGTATCAACTCGGCAGCTTTTCATGTTACGCAAACATACCGCCAGCCTAGTTCGGGAAATCACCGCACTGCTATCACAACTGTAAACATTTTTATCAATGAGCACACAGAAGTCTAAAATACCGAATGCCGTATTTTCCCACCTGGATTTTGTTTACCGAACACACTTTTATGCCATTATATTAACAGTGGCTAATCTAGTTATTCCTTCCACTATTCTTCCTTTCTAAACTTGTCTCTGTATTCACAAACGTAACCTCCCATGTGCCACTCTCAAGGTTCTGCAGTCCTCATTTGCCTTTCAGTGGGAACAGGATAAGTTGCTTTACTTTGGCATTCTTACAACAGACACATGCTAAACCGTGTGCAGTGGAATATACCCTAAGCTGTTCTCAGATCACAGGCACTTGATAGAATGCTGAAAACAATTTTTCACCTCATCGCCGAGGAGATGACTGTATTCCCTAAATTGGTTTATACCTTCAGGGTTCTCCTGGTCCAGGTCCCTACTCAGACCTCAAGGCTATGATTTGTATGGTGTCCTATAAACCCCAGGTTGTAGGACTAAATTGAGATGAGGGGCTATGTCTTCCTATTACGATGTACTACCAGGCTGCACAGAAAGGCCAAGCAACAGCCTGATATGGAGGTAAAAACCCTTACTCCTCGAGGGCGGTCGAGGTGGCTGCGCCCCTTTGGCATTCCAATGACAACTTAAACATGCGCTGTGGAGAACAATCCCTGGTAACTCTTAGTTCAAATATAGTAAAAAGAAACGATGATGTCTTCAGGCAGTGGTACCCAACACCCGATAAAACTGCAAAATATAGACCAGACAATAGTGTTGGTTGCTTTCAAGGCTGAAAAGATCCTGGGACCCTTCTCCACAATTGGTGGACCTGCCCCAAGGCTCACCAACTTGGGATATAAATTTGCTAACTAATCTATACAGTACTAGAAGAGAAACTGAGCAGATTCCCTGCAGAAGCATTACTGGGAAGAACCCCCCAACCCTGAGTTTTCCGTGGTTTATAAGTGAGTCCTCTAATGATCGAATAGCTAGGTTCTCAACATGTGGCTTGCTTACTTCTGCAATCTTTGGGGTTGGCTTTAAGGGATACTTGAAATTGTCATCTATTACAGTGAGTATTGTGATTTAAAAAAAAAATCTGGTATAAATAAGCTTTATTATGGAATAGTTGAAATATCTAAAAACAATATGTCTATATTTGTGTCAAAGTTGCTTGAGATGATGATATGCTTAATAGAGAGTGCTGAGCAAACATCACTAAGAGGTACATGTTGTAACAAACATTCTGCCAAACAGTTAATAGGGTGGTATCCTTGTGTTACAAGAGTCATAACTGTGTTAATGAAGTCCTTACAAATCCTATTTGTTAATATTCATGCTTTGTGACTAGGGGACATATAGATGAAATGCTTTCAAAGCATAATAGAAAACTGTTACATGTAATTCCTGCATTATTTTCCACCTTTCCCTATCGTGTTTTAAATAGGAACTGTAGTGAAGCTAACATAATGAACAAAATTGCTTTGCGGTTTACAATTTTCATTTATAGATTTAGTCAGTGTCTGCCAATTGTAAAATCTTTCCTCTCCCGATTTACATTCTGAAATTTGTTACTGGTGGGGGCATCTTTAGTTCTGTCAGGTGATCTGTGTGGAATGTTCTTTACTGGGAGTTCAGTCAGTGCACAGAGGGAGATATTGCTTGCTTGGCAGTGGTGAAAAGCCGTTATTTCCCATAATGCAGCGAGGTTCAGCAAACTGTCAGAACCATTGTCATGACATCACACTGTGGGAGGGGTTTCACCACAATATCAACAACACAACCCCCCCCTCCTCCACACCGTAATTGCCTACTGATTGGAATGAAAGGCGTAATTGGCTACTGATTGGAATGGTTAAAGGATACCCGAAGTGACATGATGAGATAGACATGTGTATGTTCAGTGCCTAGCACACAAATAACTATGCTGTGTTCCTTTTTTTTTCTCTGTCTGAAAGAGTTAAATATTAGGTATGTAAGTGGCTGACACAGACAGGAAGCGACTACAGTGTAACCCTCACTGATAAGAAATTCCCCTTTTTATCTCTTTCTTGCTCTCAGAAGCCATTTTCTGCTAGGAAAGTGTTTTATAGTTGGAATTTCTTATCAGTGAGGGTCACACTGTACTCACTTCCTTCAGGACTGAGTCAGCCACTTACATACCTGATATGTAACTCTTTCAGACAGAGAAAGAAAAAAAGGAACACAGCATAGTTATTTGTGTGCTAGGCACTGTACATACACATGTCTATCTCATCATGTCACTTCGGGTATCCTTTCAATCCTTGGTTACAGTTCTACTTAAAGCAATATCTATTTGATATGTTAGTAATAGTGTGCGTTTAGTCCCGGAGAGATGACGTTTTTGTGTCTTACAGGAGCTTCCATAGGCCTCATGGATAAGGAGGGTCTGACATCTCTAAGTTGGGCCTGTCTCAAGGGGCATCTTGCTGTTGTGAGATCACTGGTGGAAAGTGGTGCGGTCACTGACCATGCTGACAAAAATGGACGGACACCTCTGGATCTCGCAGCCTTCTATGGAGATGCTGAAGTGGTGAGTAAATCTTGTGCTAGATCAATCTGACCTAAAACATCCATACACAGTAAGTTGGAGGCTGTGCAATGTTTTAATACTGATTAGAGCAGAGAAAATTGATACAATCAATACTATTTGTACCTTCTTGCACTCATCTCTAATTGTGATTGGCGAATCAGTTGATTGTGAAGCTAAGCACACAGATCAGGTAAACAGCATCATCCATCCTTTTATAGACTTCATGATATTCAAAATAGTGATTGCATTGCCACTGCCACGGGATTTGGATCTGTACGACGCAGTGCAAAGCTGTGAGGCCATTTCTCGTGTATCGCTGCAGCCCCCTCCAAAACCCCACACTGGCCTCAATTCACGGAGCATTATCAAACGTTTATCAAACACTTTATCAAACGTTTGATAATTTACCTCATGGGTAAAATCTCACTAAGGTGTTATATATTTGTTGAACGTTTTATCAGTAAAACATTTGATAAATATATAACACTTTAGTGAATTTAAAATGAGATTTTACCCATGAGGTAAATTATCAAACGTTTCAGTGTTCTCCCCAGAAATCTTTGCCAGCCGGGTGGCATGAAAAAGTAGCCGGGTGGGGAAGTAAGGGAGTGGAGGAGAGGGTCACGTGGGGTGGGTGGGTGGGTGATTGGTTTGCTGGGGAGTTGGGACAAGTGTGTGTTTGTAGAGCAGGGGTCTCAAACTCAATTTACCTGGGGGGCCGCAGGAGGCAAAGTCAGGATGAGGCTGGGCCGCATAAGGAATTTCACAATCGCGGCGCATCGCCGCCTCTGCCCGCCCCTCTCACTCTTCCTCACAAAGAGGGGCGGGGAGAGGCGGCGATCCGTGTGGCGATTGACGTCAGGAGGGGCAGAGCTTTTAGCTCTGCCCCTTCCAGGAAATGCCGGCGGATTGCCCCCCGGGCGATTTGGGGGCTCTGCAGCCCTCGTTTAGCGGCGGGGATGCGGCGGATTACTTGGGAGCACTGAAGCGAACTATAAGGAAGCTTTTGCCGGCGAGGGCCACAAAATATTGTATCAAGGGACGCAAATGGAGTTTGAGACCCCTGTTGTAGAGGATCACAAAAAGTGTCAGGTGGGGTATTTTGATCACCCTGGGTAATACTAGGTGAGGGAGAAGGTTGCGCCGAGTGCTACTGGATGTGGGTGGAGATAATACCACTGACAGCTATCAGGTGGGGAGGGAGATCTCACCCTTGGTGCAGGTGTTGTGGGTGAGGGGTTCATACTAGATGCCTCACACTGTGTTGCTAGTGGATTGAGTGTACATGACTGGCTGCTGCAAATGGACAGGGAACCATCTTTCTTTGGGTTGTATGGAGGAGGGGTCTCGCACTGTGTGATATATCAGCTCCTCCCTGGCTTGCATAGGCAGAACAGACCCATAGGAGTCCAGGAAAGATTTATTTATGATTATGAAGGATTGCAGTCAGGACACAGGACTTTCAGGACACAAGCACACATATATAACAAGAGAGCTATGTGCTCCCACAGCCACTGGCTCTCACACAGTTAAGTCTGCAGTTTACATTGTGGCTGACTCCACACAGCATTCCATCTCTCACCATGACCTGCCCGGGATCCTCCTGCTATAAATCACAGCCCACCACACTTCTCCATCCTGCTGTCAGCTCCCCTATGACTCCAGCACGTGTTTCTCCCCTGTGCTATAAATCACAGACCACCGCACTGCTCCGTCCCGCTTTATACGCTGAACTTCGTGCACATAAATTAACACGTTCAGCCGGTCAATGATTGCGCTCTGCCTGCCTCTAGTCTCTGCCCAGCACATCCCCACACAGCTTATACACACTACACAGTCACGAGCCTAGTCTGGACTCTGCAGTGACAGTCGGCAGCTAGCGCTATGGTCACACCTCTTACCATGCGCTGAGCCAATCAGTGCAGGAGCTCGCCCGGGAAGCACGAGATCTCATGTGCAGAGGGGAAGAAGCACATCCTGACAGCCGGGCACTTGTCAGTAAAGAGTGCGGCTCGCAGTGACAGAGATTTCATCAGCCGGGCGGTAACTTATCTTACCTGGGCGCTCCGCCCAAATGATTGATCCTGGGGAGAACACTGCGTTTGATAAAGTGTTTGATAAACGTTTGATAATGCTCTGTGAATTGAGGCCACTGACTCCACTACCAGCATCGCTACTACAGAGATCTAGTGTTCCTGACAATACATAATCAGATATTAAACAATTTAATAGGTTTGTGTTAGATTCTATGCTTGTACAGTGTATGCCTGGGCTGAGCAAGTCGGGGCTGAGGAACTCCTCCCACCGTTGCTCGTATTGGACTTCCAATCGACTCTCTGACTGGCCACATGTTCATCGGTGGTGGAAGTTTTGTAAAAGGCCTATTATGTATGTAGAAAAGATAACAATCACAGCTGGACATATTGCACAGAAAACCTCTATACACAGGGACACACATTTTTAGTACATTTATTAATACGTTTGGATCTTCTGATAAACTATAGCTTGGTTATTTCAGGCATTGCTTTAATTCTTTTTGCGTTAGTCAGATAACCATGATATACGTTACACCGCAAGAAGGTATATGGACGTTTCCCCTAAATATCCATGGATACTTAGTGCATTAAATCGAGCAATCCAGTTAGACACACATTTACTGAGAAACTGTATCTTTCAGTGAGAATGTATGATAATAAGATACAATCTTTGAAACAGAATGGTTTGTCAGATTTCTGCCCTGCTCCCGTCACCTGTTAGTTCTGCTATTCTGAAATGGAAATCTCTTGAAGCAACAGTTCAACCATGAAACCGCTGTCACACAAGGTAGCAGAACAGGACCCAGGAGTGCTGATGTACATAAAAATCATCTGTTCTCCATTTTAGCACTTTGTACGGAGTTCAGATTGCATCTGGAGCAATGTCACTACAAGAGCAGTTTATTCTGACATTTAGGCTACATTCACACTAGCAACTGGGAGTGTTGGGAATGAATGCCGTAAGAGCCTTCAAAGAAGGAATCAAGAGTCCACAGGAACACCTAAACTGCCTCAAATATCATGAGCCGGCTATCACGAGGATATCTTTATTAGCCACTCTAGGCAATAAAAATAAGTAAAACCAAAGGGCTATGCTGCCTAACCCTTTGGTTTTATTGCCAGGAGTGTCTAATAGAGATTATTTTACTACACTCTTTAGGTATAGTTGAGGCAGTTTTGGTGCTCCTGTTGAATAGTCAGTTTGAAAATCTTTTCCTAGCCGTTGTCCACCCCTTCAGCTGGTAAGTGCCTCTACAGTCAGTAAGCATGACCATTATAAACTTAAGCCCGGGAACGCCCACCCCCTTTGAATATTAGAGTGAACATAGCACAGCAAACAAAGCCACTGGGGATAGAATAGCATATCACTCTTAAGGTGCCCATACACTCGTCAGATTGGCAGCAGATAGATAAGAAATGCATCTGATGATCTATCTGATGCGTTTTTAGAACATTTTTTACCAGGATAGAAATCCAATAGATTTCAGTTTGAAATCTATTGAAATTCGATCTGATGGCATTTTTTTGCCATCAGATTTCCATTAAGGCCAATGAAAACTGATAAGCAATCTCATCAGATCGACCTAAATTTTCCACCCTGCAAGTTCGATGGAAATCCATCGAAATCGATCGAAATCGGCCGTCGATCGGTCGATTGGCCAACCGATTTGCGATCGATCGATCGGCCAGAAAATCGGCTGAGTGTATGGGCTGCTTTACTGTACAAGCACAGATTCACCTGGCTTGCAACAAACCCCATTTATCCAGAACTGTTATCCAGAAGTCTCTAGCAACCAGAAAAAATAATCATGGCCTTGCAATATGCTTAAAGAGAACCCAAGGTGGGGTTCTAAGAATATCTGCACACAGAGGCTGGGTCTACCTATACTGCCCAGCCTCTGTTGCTATCTCAATCCCCCCTAAGTTCTCCCTGCACTCTGCTGTCCCCCATAAAACACAGCCGCGCTGCTGACACGCAGCGGGCTGTGTTTACCTATGTAGTGTCACTCTCGCCGCTTTGTGAGGGCATAGTAGAGTGCAGGGGGAACTTAGGGGGGATTGAGATAGCAACAGAGGCTGGGCAGTATAGGCAGACCCAGCCTCTGTGTGCGGATATCATTCTTAAGCCGCATCTACACGAGTAGATGCGGCCGCGATGCTCCTTATCAATCGAGCCGCTGATGCGGCTCGATTGATAAGATCCGACAGGACGGATCTCCGCACCGCTGATTCCCTGCTCGCTCCCCGCGAGGGGACAATGGCAGGGAATCGAGCGGAAGATAAGCGGCGCCGGCGGGGACAAGCGGGGAATCGAATGCGGAGCGGGGACGCGGCGGGCACGCGGAAGAGGCGATCCGGCGGCTAATCGAGCCGCCGGATCGCTACAACCTCTCCCCGTGTAGACGGGGCTTAAGAGCCCCACCTCGGGTTCTCTTTAAAGCTACTTTTACACTGTTTTATGCAGTAATAAGCCAGTTACATTACGCATGTCTTTTTGTCTTAATTTGTTTTTGATTACTGTATTTCATTTTTAAAACAGATTTCATGGCATGTATATAGAGTGCGATATAGCGCTGTTTTTTAGCTAGGCCTATTGAGTCTCAAGCAACCAGCAAGCACACTTATCTATCATTAGCCGATCCCCGTCAGTGCCGGATAATGGGGTTTCATTGCATAGACCAGAAACTCCACATAAATTTGCACAGAACACAGTTTCGGTACCACTGATTTAGAGCAGCCATTAATTATACTTTGTAAGGGCTACGATGCTTTAACAGATTGATCATTCAAAATATGTGGGATATCTTACTAATAGAATTTAGAGTATAGTGTTATGATTCTCTAAATCAATCAATTAACTGCATTTGATCCATTGCAAGAGACCGGCCAATGAGATGCAAACCGTTCCAAGCTGAAGCAGGATTATGTAAACTTTGTATGCAAATGTATGCAACTTGAAAATGAATCGATAAAGTGGAATTTGATTCGTCCATTTTCAAGGTGTGTACAAAATTAGTATAATCCTGCATCACCTCGAGATTATCTATCTCATTAACTATCTCTAGATGAGATGAAATAATTGGACATGGGTGCTGGTAAAAATGATTATGGATGTGATTATCTTGCTCTTGATCAAGCAGAAGAAAGCCAGTGAATGGTGTCTGGTTTCAGCCGGTTCATCTAAGTTTAAACTACAATTCTAGAGAATATTTAAAGGTGATTAGCTCATTAACAGTTTCAATAGTTATCTCGTTTCAAATAAGTTCACTGCTTTTGAGCTCAGTTGGCAGAACTCGTTGTGCTGTAAATTTATGGAATGCTTTGATATCTCCCTGCTTACAGAAACTATAGCAGAAGTCCTCTGTTACTGTCTCACACTGCCCCCTAGTGACAAGTGGTCATAAAAGCACATTATAGAAGTACGAGTTAGAAGAAAGGAGCTGTAACAATTAAGAAATACAAAATGTGCTAAAATAGGCCTGGAGTACTTGCTAGCCTCTAAATAAATTGGCTACTAAAGGGTTAACCTTCCTGGCGGTAAGCCCGAGCTGAGCTTGGGCTATGCCGCGCAGGAGGATATCTCTGCCCCTGGTGGGGCGATTTGCCCCATTTAAAGTGCTGTGCGCGCAGCTAGCACTTTGCTAGCCGCGCGCACAGCTTGATTGCCGCCGCTCTGAGTTCAAGGCAGCGCTATGGGCTGGATCGGAGGCGTCTGATGTCAGGACGTCGGCTGACGTCCATGACGTCATTCCGATCGTCGCCATGGCGACAGGAGAAGCCAAACAGGGGAACGTGTTATATATGCGTTCCCCTGTTTGCTATTGATGCCGGTGACAATCGCACTAGAGGGAAACATGCGCTCTCTAGTGGTGTTTCATGTAGCTACCACTCTGGTAGCTTTACATGAAACAAAAAATTGTTTTTTTTCTGCCTATGTGGCAGAAAAAATTAACCGACAGGAGGATTAAGCTACTCGACAGAACTTTGATAAAGTGTCTGATCATGCTATGGAATTGCTTAAAAATTAGATTGTGTACATCATTAGAGTCAGAATTAACAGGAATGGCGTTTTGGAAAATGGTGTCCTATTGCAGGTTTGTTTCCTGGTTTTCTGTAGTTCTATTGCAGTCTTCTCTTCCACTGATGCACGTATGTCTCTTGTCTATCTGTAGGTCCAGTTTCTTGTGGATCATGGTGCTATGATTGAACACGTGGACTACAGTGGAATGCGTCCGCTGGACAGAGCAGTAGGTTGCAGGAACACTTCTGTTGTTGTTGCCCTTCTAAAGAAAGGAGCCAAAATAGGTAAGCGGCAGCTGTAATCTGCTACTATCTTCCCCCGTCCCCCCCTGTCCCCCAGCAAATGCAGGTGTCCAGATGTTAAGTTCCCCATTGTGTTAAATGTCATTATAACTAGGCTTGCATGTTTGTCAGCTTCAGCTCAGTACTGTGGAACTTTGAGAAATAAGATCTCTTAGCACCCCTGTTTTCCAAAACCAGAACAGCGACTGACTGGCTTGCCAGTTTGCCATAATGAGTGTTTTAATGCCTAGAACAGCAGAGCGAGATCCCTTATTAAAGCCAATTCTGCTGGACTCTTTGTCGCTGTGTGTTTTAATGTCCATCACTCTGGTTAGCTGCGTCCCTCACTGCCCCGTCTCACTGCTGCTTGTTGATGATCTGCTGCTCAGACATTAAGCTTCTGTGCTTGCTGCTCTCTCACTCCTGCTACATGGTTTGTTTTCTCTCCTCCGTCACTCCATCTGTTTATCGCCAATGCTCCCTCTTTCACTTCCTGCCTCTGTTGCTTTTTCACACCACTGTTCCTTCCTGTTCTACCTGTTCCTGCTGTCTGTCTTTTGTTTTTTCCACTCCAAACCACTTGTTGCTTTTGCCTTTATCCCTTATCCCTTTACCCTAACTTTCCAACGTCCTCCATCTCCTGCCTATCCTTTGATTTCCCTCCTGGACACTCCTCTTCCTCTCTCTCCTCTGTTTTGTTATGAATTCTGACCTCCTTTGCTGCTTTTAAGGCTGTCAGACCTTACCGAGCCGCCCCAAAGGTTAGGACTTGCTCCTTTCTCACAGCTTTGCTCCGCATGCCTTACTCACCACCTGTGCACACGGAATAAGCACTAGGACATTTACACACTAACAATTATAATGCACTTACCCTATGCATGATACTTATCCAGCACATGTCCTAGAGTTTCACTTTTGTGAGATGATTTTGGAAAGCAGGTTTGGCTGCTTATGTATTCATTTTGGTCCCCCCTAGTGGCCATCTTTTCTTGCATTCTATGATGACACAGGGATACAACCAGCATTACTATGTGAATGCAAAGTCTTCCTTTGTGTATACAGTATGTAGTCTTGCAATGACAGACTTTAGTCATCTGACGTGTATTCATGGCAACACATATCTGCAACAAGGCAAGGGTATTTCAACTTATTTGTATAGTAAGAGAGCGTCTCATAGAGGCAAATCAGCTTTAAGTTAATGGAACCTTTAACTGATTATACAGAGTGCTGCTGCTTATATCCTATCTCCGAGTATTCTTTAATATAAAACTGAAGCAAAGATAAAAAGAAGTCAGAAATGTTTGGAGAGGAAAGGCTCTGTAGAGCCCTCCTGGTCATCTCTCAGTACCCATCATCCAGCACTGTCAGCCCGGTAGCATGTATGCCTTTGGGGACCCTCAGAAGGCTCCAGGAGCACTGAGGTCCTCAATTGCTCCAAATACGGCTGGCTCCGTACTGCTCATTCACCTCCTAAGTGCTCCCAAAGCTGGCCGGCTCCATATTGTGCACTTGTCCCATTGTGCCTCTGAGGCTGGCCAACAGCTGAAGGACAAGGACAACTGAAGTGAGAGGGTATGGAGGCTACCATATTTATTTCCTTTTACACAATACCAGTTGTCTGGCAGTCCTGTTGGTCTTCTGGCATTAGTAGTGTGCGAGTCACAACCCTTAAACAAGCATGCAGCTAATCCAGTCAGACTTGAGTCAGAGCACCTGATCTGCATTCTTCATCAGGGTCTATGGCTAAAAGTACTAGATGGATAGCCAGGAAACTGGTATTGTTTAAAAGAAAATAAATATGGCAGCCTCCATATCCCTCTCAGTTCAGGTGTGCTTTAACAACTTCTTTCATATACGTGATTTAGAAAGCTCCCCCCGGTCAGAGTGCATTTACAGATAGAGTTTAGCAGTAGCAGCCTGTTTTTCCCATTGCCGGGTTCGTTTAGCACAAGTAGAGAGTACTATGTAAATCCTGGGCTATGGAGTCAGTTGGACAGTCTTTTAGTTTGGAAGATGCTGCCTGTTTTTATGGCAGCCCAAGCAATCATCTTGGGCCATTGCTAATGAGCCTAGTTAAGGGCTCAGACCTCATCTGTTCTTGGCTCTATTGTAGAAGTTAATGAGACAAAAACTAAAAATCGGGAACAGCTTGCTGAGGAGATGAAGTTTTAATGCGTTCCTTTAAAAAACTTAAAAGATAAACTACCTACCTTAAAAATAAATTGAAGTAATGCAGGATGTGTATGCATTAAGTCTGACGTTCAGGAAAACAAAACTGGGCGGATAAGGTGTGATATTATCTTGAATATTTTCTTGACGTTTAATTGCACTGCATATAGAAGACCAGTGATATGCTTGGCTATCACTGCTTTAATTCCATTCTGTGTCATTTGCTACAAGGCCTATTAAACGAATAGAGGATGAACTATAGTGGTAAGGGTCCTGAATGAGTGTCCCACCTACTTATTTGCCCATGCCTATTAAGATGCACACCTGAAAGTGGTGAAGATCACATTTAGTAACAAAAACAAAATTAAAAAAAAGGCGTATCAACGGGAAAGGAGTTTTAAAATTTTCTGACGGAATTCCGTGTATTTCGGAATTCCGCGGAACGGCTCAGGAATTCCCTCGGAATGAAACGGTAGCGGAATTTCGGTAGTGGCGGTATGCGGAATTACCACGGAATCGGAAATTGGCTATTCCGACCATGCCTGCTGCTAAAGGAGGGTTCGACCCAGTACCATATGGTGGAGTTGATGGAGGTGCTTGCAGAACATGCTAGTCATATTTACCCCAGTAAAATAAACTTGTAAGACAAAAAGTGCCCCCTAGGCAGCACTTACCTTGGAAGGGGGAAGACTCTGGATCCTGAAGAGGCTTTCTTCGTTCACTACAGCCACAATCCAGCATAGAGACCACCAAAAGGACGCCGTCAAGGGCTTGTCATCCGACACCATAACCATAACAATCAGTGACACGCCTCGCCACTCGGGCTCTGGCAGTAATATCCAAGCTCGATCGGGTCCGCTCTACTGTGCAGTCGCTAGTGCGCGTCACTGCATTGTTATGCTTGTGGAGCCATCCTAGGGTCTCTACACTGGATCTGAGCTACTGCAGAGGACAGTGGAAGCTTTATTAGGGCCCAGAGGCTTTCCCCTCCTGAGGTAAGTACCCACAGGGGCACTTTTATACCAGAAAGGTTTCCTTTAAAGGCCTTCAAAATATTTTTGTTTTCTAGTCTTGAAATTGTCAGGTTATGCACTATGCTTTCCTGCGTTCATCCATCTTCCTAGCTTTCTATTTATCAAACACCGCAGGCTATAGACAGCATCTGCTATGAGTCACAGGAAGTGCATCACCTGGCCAGCGGCAAGGGTCATATAACTATAACAACTGCATGCACCTCCACTCACGCCATCATGTATAGTGTTGAGTAAAATCCTCCATTAATACCGCTAGTTCACCACATACTTTTTTCCATTTTTCTTGCATACAATTACAATCTTAATAGAACTAATTTGTTCATGTAAAGTAAGTGCATAGAGAAGAGAGTTGACACGACAGTTATGTAAAAAAGTAAAAGCAAGACATTTTAAATCAGGATGATACCATTTATTGGCTAACTAATAAGAATAAGCGAGCTTTCGGCTTTGCAGCCTTCGTCGGGCTTAAAAAAGTAAGAGTAACGTTTTGTAACATATGTAGACATATCAATATTTTATCTTCATTTCAACATTATAAAATGACAAAGGTGATGTGGTAGCAAAGTAAATTATTCATAGCTTTTTTTTGTTCAGTCACTCAACACAAAATTAAGAGATTTGCCGTTTTTTTTTTTTGTGGAGAAAGTAGTTACAACCTCGGCTCAAATATCTGCAGTTACCTTCCTTGGCAGAAACACCTTCAAGACAACCTCTGTCTTCCAGTCTCTGACATTAGCAGAGAGCTCTTTCTTTCCATTTCTAGATACTACAGATTTTTCAAGAGTGTCTGAGACAAAATATTGGTAGGTTTTTAGAAATCCATGCAGAACTGTCTCAGGCATCTTAAGAAATCACTAAATAGTGCAGACTCCTTCTAAAACTGTTGTAAAATAGAAGGAGCTAGGAGGAGTCTCTCAGACAGTGCAGTGTGTGAGGGGAATTCCTGTTGCTGAGGTAACCAACACACCTGCTGTATTGATAGTAGCAGGTTCTGAGGAGGAATTCAGCAGGTGGGAGGAGCACCATACAAATCATGTCTAGCCTGCACTCTGCACTCATGTCTAGCATGCAGTGTTACATCTGTAGAACTGCTATCAAGCACTTCTTAATCTGCGCCAGTTTAGGGATGGATTTGCACTTTTCTTAACTGTAGTGCAGCTCTAGAAATTCATGCTAAAATTGCCACTATTACCTAGGATTTAAGAAGGTTCTTATTATCATGCAGAACTGTTCTCCCTACTGGTTAGAACAGATTAAGAAGAAAAAAACTGTTGGTAATGCGTTGATAAATCTCCCCCAGAATTCCTAGATGGGAGAGTTTTTTTTGCATATGCATCCCATTTCAAATTGCCTAAAACTTCATAATGGGCTTAAGATTGGGCCTGTGACTCGGTCATTCCAGAGCCCTCCATATCTTTAGTTTAGCAATCCTTTGCTGGATTTAGTGAAATGTTTTGTGTCCTCATTGATGTTTTGCACAAGGGCCAGTTTTGGTTGAACATCAATCTGCTGATGGTTTTATATTCTCCTCAAGCACATTGAATAATTTATACAGTAGTAGATTCTATGATTGTAAGCTGCCTCGATCGACACAACAAACTAGCCCAAAACCATAAAATTTCAGCCATATTTTATATTTGGGGCCTGATTCATCGAGCTGCGCTGCTTAGCAGTGCAGCTTAATGTGAAGGAGCGCTAACTTTCCCTGCCTTACATAGCAGCGCTTGCTGTTATGTAAAGAGCATGCCTTCCTGAGTTACGCGCATTGCGTACATAGCAACGCACATCACTTTAACTGCGGGCGGTCCTGTGAACTATTGTTACCGCGATACTTCACTCACGGCCGGTACCATCTTAATTTACATAGTTACAACGCTGCTATGTAAGGCAGGGAAAGCGGGCGCTCCTCCTTCACATTAAAGTGATCCTTAAGTCAACTGTAAAATATGAGATTTACTCACCTGGGGCTCCCCTCAGCCCCCAGCAGCCGATCGGTGCCCTCGCAGCCCCGCTCTGACGCTCCAGGACCCGCCGGCAAACACTTCCGGTTTGGCCGCAATAGCAGCATAGGGGGCGATATACAGGCTGGGAACACGAAGAATCACTCGCGTTCCCATGCCTGTCGGCCGGTGACTGCCAAACCGGAAGTGCTCGCCGGCGGGTCCTGGGACATAGGAGCGGAGCTGCGAGGGCACCGATCGGCTGCTGGGGGCTGAGGGAAGCCCCAGGTGAGTAAAGCTCATTTTTTACAGTTGACTTAAGGTTCACTTTAAGCTGCGCTTAATGTTATGTGTATGTTATGCTCTAGCAGTGCTCCCCAACCCTGTCCTCAAGGCCCACCAACACTGCATGATGTGTGGAAATCCACAGTAGTAAAGGGGCACTACAGCGAAAAACTGTAAAATGTAAAATATGTGCAAACATATACAAATAAGTACATTTTTTCCAGAGTAAAATGAGCCATAAATTACTTTTCTCCTATGTTGCTGTCACTTACAGTACTTAGTAGAAATCTGACAGAAGTGACAGGTTTTGGACTAGTTCATCTCTTCAGAGGGGATTCTCAGCAAGGCTTTTATTCTTTTATAAAGATATTCCCTAAAAAGGATTTAAACAATGATGCTGGCCAGCTTCCCTGCTCGCTACACAGTTTTTTTGCAGTTGGACAGAGCAACTGCCATTCACTAAGGGCTTTTGAAAATAAATATATCCCTGAGAATCCCCTATAAAGAGATGGACTAGTCCAAAACCTGTCGCTTCTGTCAGATTTCTACAACCTACTGTAAGTGACAACAACATAGGAGAGAAGTAATTTATGGCTCATTTTACTCTGGAAAAAATATACTTCTTATTTGTTTTGTTTGCACATATTTTAAATTTTACAGTTTTTCGCTGTAGTGCCCCTTTAATCATCTCTGCTGAGGCATTAATTACCTCAGCTGTGCATGTTTGTGGTTTCCTGCAAAATATGTACTGTTGGAGGGCCTTGAGGACAGGGTTGGGGAACTCTGCTCTGTGGTATCAGAAATCCTCTTTGGTTTCACCAAACAGGTCATCTGGTGTTCAGGCCAAATAATTATCTTTATCTTTGCCTCATCCATCCAGAGCATAGTTTTGCTGGAGTCCTAGTCTTTTTGATGATGTTCATAAGCAAGGTTTAGTATTGCCCCAATGTTCTTTCTAGACAGCAAAGGTTTCATTGTGGCACAACAACATGTGACGTTTCTTTTTAATGGTAGACTCACGCACTTTCCCATAACTAATGGTGAGCACTACATGTAGCTCACGTAATGATATTCTGGGGTTCTTAAAGGGTTTCTTTCAGGATTCTGTGGTCTGCTCTCTGGCTAAATGTGCTTTGCCAGATTGGCCTGGGCAAAAGTTCACTAGCAATTAGCTAATCATCTCCACTGGTACATCATTTTCCAGACAGTGGAATAATTGAAGTTCAGTTGTTTGGCATCATTTCAAACCCTTTCCCAGAGTTATATACTTTCTGAAGACCTCAGAAAACTCCTTAGTCATGGTGATGTTACAGACTTCAATGACAAAGGACAATTCATACGATACGTAAGCAGTATAAATGAAACCAGTTACCCAAGATCCTATAATGTTCCCCTAATTTGGCTCTTTATCATTTTACAAATTTGAGGTATTAATAAATGTAGTAGAGTACTTACGTTTCCACATCAAAAGTTGGATTGTTTTGTTACTCATGCATGATGCTTATTATATCACTGTGGTCTATAATTATCGTTGAAATGAAATCTGTATGTTGAAATACATTATGTTAAAGTACAGTGTTTCCATGAAGGGTATTTACGTCTAAACTTACTCCTTAGTAATACCGGTTTGTAGCTTGTTTCAACAACTACTTTACTTGCTTGCGCCACCTTTTGTCACCTATTCGCATTCGCATTCGCATTAAATGCGAATGGCGAACAGCCTAGGTTCGCTGGCGTACTGTTCGGGCCATCTCTATTCCTGACCTAACTGTATAGTATATACAGTTAGGTCAGGAATAGAGATGGCCCGAACAGTACGCCAGCGAACCTAGGCTGTTCGCCATTCGCATTTAATGCAATTTTTATTTATTTTTTTAAGTTTGCAACGGCCGTCGACTTTCGCAGTTAATAGCAAAGTTCCCAAACATGCTAGAAACACAACATTTGCAACTATAGTTAGTTACTGCAGTAAAATGACAAGATTTTCTCCAAACTGAAGAGCAGGGCTGCTCAAATCCGATCCGGGAGACATCCGGATAGTTGCTATCCGGATATCTCCCAGTAAACCTGTGCAGGGTGGGCGGGGGATCAATCTTACCTGTCTGACGTCTTCTTCGTCCTTCCCTCGGCACCTCCCACGATGCGCTCCACGCACGTTACGTGATTACAAACACTTCCTCCTTCAACCCGGAAGGTTTACTGGGAGATATCCGGATAGCAACTATCCGGATGTCTCCCGGATTGGATTTGAGCAGCCTGCCGGGCCGAGGCAGAGGCGAGAGAGGCACCAGCCTCAGGGCGCAGTGTAGGAGGGGGCGCAGAATTCATTCAGCTGTCATTCCCAATTGTGTTTGAAGCAGAAATAAATAAGAAAAGGGGATACATGGCAGTGACTGCAAGCCCGATAACTAGAGATTAAGGTGTTGGGGATGTTGGGGGCCCTGGGGCCCTCTTAGTCTAATAGCAATCCGTGTGTGACAGCTGAGGTGGGAGGGATGGAGGGGCGCACTTTGGTGTCTCAGCCTTGGGTGCTGAAGGACCTTGTCCCGGCTCTGGCAGCCCTACTGATGAGGTCTTTTTGAAAAATATTTTTTCCTGTTGTACCCACTTGTCCTCCTTCACAGACGCTGAAAATTTGGTGTTTCTAGCATGTAAGGTGGCTTTGTTATTAATCGCTAAAGTTGGCGGCCATTCGCCTGCCATTTAAGTCTATGGAGCCCACCGCAACCGGCTGGCTGCTGTAATTTTGCATTTGTGAACCAAAAATCTAACGTTTGCTACATCACTAGTCAGGTATGCTCCTGTTCTAAAAGTGCATAACATGGCGGCTGCTGCTGCTGCCCAGTGCTTTTAAAGAAGGAAATTGCAAGATATTCAAAACTGTAACAGTTATGTATTCAACATACCTGTATCACTCTGTAGTAATAAATGTGTGTGACTGTGATGTTGCACACATTTATCAATACCTGGAGAAGAACTGTGTTACCTGCAGTAATCACATTCTTTTCCCCTGTCAAGTGGATCTCAATTCTACATTTAAATTCAGTTTACCAATGCTGGATGAGGAGCGATTGGGAAGGACTACACTTTAAATCATTAAGTCTCAAATATCTCGAACCTTTCGAATCTCACAAATTCTGTACATAAGAGTTGTGTGATCTGTGGTATAGTTGCCCACAGTATAGGTAGCCAGGCATAGGTGCCCACAGTATAGGTAGCCAGGCATAGGTGCCCACAGTATAGGTAGCCAGGCATAGGTGCCCACAGTATAGGTAGCCAGGCATAGGTGCCCACAGTATAGGTAGCCAGGTATAGGTGTCCCTAGTATAGGTAGCCAGGCACAGGTGCCCCCAGTATAGGTAGCAAGGCATAGGTGCCTCCAGTATAGGTAGCCAGGTATAGATTCCCCCAGTATAGGTAACTAGGTATAGTTGCCCCCAGTAAAGGTAGTCGGGCATAGGCAGCCAGGTTAAGTTTGCCCCCCCCCCCCCGTATAGGTAGCTAGGTAAAGAGGCCTTCAGTATAGGTAGCCCCTCCCCATGCTCCTCCGCTTGCCCCTCCAAGTAGATAAAAGCAGGGTGTGACCTAGTCCATTGATTCCAATGTGGAGTGAAGACCTCCCTCTTCCTCCTCTGTTTCCCTAGTGCTTGCTTCTGCTGCTGACTAGACCAGGCTCCACGCTGGAATCGTAGAATCGATGGACTAGCTGTGCCGATGCTTTTATCTATGCGGGGGGGGGGGTGTATGAGGGTAGATGAGGATGAGTGGGAGGAGCAGCGGATGCGCAGGAAAGAATATTGTCATCTCATATTTTTGTTTCCCTTTTAATGCACACCAGAGTTAGTTGCTACATCACTTTGATATTCTGCTCAAAATTAACATCTAATCTATCGATTGTATGCAGAAAGCCTAAACCTGCTACTTTCTTTAAAGGAGAACTGTAGTGAGAGGGATATGGAGGCTGCCATATTTATTTCCTTTTAACCTCCTTGCCGGTTATCCCGAGCTCAGCTCGGGGTAACCTGCGCAGGAGGATTTCTCAGGCCCCGCTGGGCCGATTTGCATAATTTTTTTCCCCTACACGCAGCTAGCACTTTGCTAGCTGCGTGTAGTACGCGATCGCCGCCGCTCGCCGCCGATTTGCCGCTACCCGCCGCGCCGCGCCCCCCCCCCCCCCGCCCCAGACCCCTGCGCAGCCTGGCCAATCAGTGCCAGGCAGCGCTAAGGGGCAGATCGGGGTTCCCTCTGACGTCACGACGTCTATGACGTCGGTGACATCATCCCGCCCGGTCGCCATGACCGGGGAAGCCCTGCAGGAAATCCTGTTCTCAACGGGATTCCCTGCATACTCTGATCGCCGAAGGCCCTGGGCTCGCTACATGATTTAGAAAAAAAAAAATTTTTTTAAAAAGTGCGGCGCTGCCTCCTTGCCGGATTTTTTAGACCGGCAAGGAGGTTAAGCAATACCAGTTGCCTGGCAGCCCTGATGGTCTATTTGCCTAAAGAAGTGTCTGAATCACACCAGAAACCAGCATGCAGCTAATCTTGCCATATCTGTCTAAATGTGTCAGAAACACCTGATCTGCTGCATGCTTGTTCAGGGCCTATGGCTGAAAGTATTAGAGGCAGAGGATTAGCTGAATAGCCAGGCAACTGGTATAGCTTAAAAGGAAATAAATATGGCAGCCTCCATATACCTCTCACTACAGTTCTCCTTTAACAAAATAACTACCGGTACATAAAACTTGCTAACTACACACTATTTAGTATTGGCTGTCATTACTTGTAGATTTGTAATCGGTTGCTTACCCTATTCTGAAAATTACTTACAATAAAACCCTGCAATCTTAAATGCAGGTTCCACCCTTTTTTTCTTCAGTGTTTCCACTGGCTGCTCGGCTGATCATGTGACTCTTTGCAGAGCTATGGCAGGCAGCAAGTTTCCATCACTGTCTCATAAACTGCTATCAAGTTTCCTTTCAATCTTATTTTAAAGGGGAACTGCACCAGTGATAATTCAGCCATTGTGCATAGCGGAGTAGGTTTAAATAGTTTTCACAAGCCTTTTTTTAAAGGGAAGGTCCAAGCAAAAAAAAAAAGAGTTTCACTTACCTGGGGCTTCTACCAGCCCCATGTAGCCATCCTGTGCCCTCGTAGTCACTCACTGCTGCTCCAGTCCCCCGCTGGCAGCTTTCTGACCTCGGAGGTCAGGGCCGCATTGCGTACATTTTTACGCATTCCCGCTAGTGCAGGAACAGTAACATATACATTTTTACGCGTTAGTGGTGCAACGCATACATTTTTGTTCCTGCACTAGCTGGAATGCGTAAAAATGTATGCAATGCGGCCCTGACCTCCAAGGTCAGAAAGCTGCCAGCGGGGTACTGGAGCAGCAGTGAGTGACTACGAGGGCACAGGATGGCTACATGGCGCTGGTAGAAGCCCCAGGTAAGTGAAACTCATTTTTTTTTTTTTTTGCTTGGACCTTCCCTTTAAGGCATGCCAGATCTTGAGCAGATGTCAGATGACCGCTGTACACACACTGGCTTTTTGTTTCAAGATTCTCGTCCATGGTGGTCTTTATCGTGCACCACGGCCGGGTTCAAATCCGTGTATGTTCCTAGCTTAAAGGGGAACTTTAGCCTAAACAAACATACTGTCATCAAGTTACATTAGTTATGTTAATTAGAATAGATAGGTAATATCATCTCTTACCCACCCTGTTTTAAAAGAAAAGGCAAATGTTTGTGATTCATGGGGGCAGCCATCTTTGTCATGGGGGCAGCCATCTTTTTGGTTGAAAGGAGGTGACAAGGAGCAGGAGACACAGTTCCAACTGTCCTGTGTCCTGATTACCCCTCCCAGCTGCACACACTAGGCTTCAAATGTCAAATTCAAAATGTAAAAAAAAAATTGCACCAAAACAGCAGAACGAGAACAACATTATCAGAAATCCCATTATGCTTTGCACAGCATCAGGGGAAAAAAGCCCGGGCAGTTTTCTTCTGTGCAGCTAAAAATGAAGCTTGTATAAGAGAAACAAAGTTCTGATGCTGTGAAACTGTTAAAGAAACATCAAGCCTTTTCAGTGCTGCTGAGTCGATTTTTAGTCCGGAGGTTCACTTTAAAGCTAGCAGATCTGATAAAATTAGAAGCATAATTAATAATAATAAAGTATAAATTAAAGTTGTTCCTGCTGAATTTCATCCAATGACTCTTCTTAGAGGTCTGCAGTTTGTAAAAGTTTTAAAACATGCGTGTACTCTAGCCCCCCGGCCTTTCAAGGTGCATCTCATCTCAATAAGAAATTCCTATAAGAATGGGACTTAAAGTGAACCTCCAGACTAAAAATCTACTCAGCAGCACTGAAAAAAACGTGTTTCTTTAACAGTTTCACAGCATCATAACTTTGTTTTTCATACATAAGCCTTATTTTTAGCTGCACAACTGCCCGAGCATTTTTCCTCTGATGCTGTGCAAAGCATGATGGGAATTCCTATGTGGTGGTTCTCGTTGACTAGCAACTGGGGGGGGTGATCAGCACACAGGACAGTTGGAACTGTGTCTCATGCTCCCTGTCACCTCCTTTCAACCAAAAAGATGGCTGCCCTCATGAAGTCAAACATTTGCCTGTTCTTTTAAAACAGGGTGGGTAAGAGATTAATTATATTACCTATCTATTTTAATTAACATAATTAATGTAATTTAATGACAGAATGTTTGTTTAGGCTGGAGTTCCTCTTTAATGTCTGTCGCAGCAGTGGATGACCACTGGCTGATCCCAGCAAATAATACTGACCATTTACCTCTCCATAAACAGGAATACTTAGGCAAGCATTCATGTGTGCACAGGGTAGCTGTAATGAGGCCCAGAGGGCAGTCAGGTCATACATGCTCGATCAGTGTTTTGACAATAATGAAAAGTAGAATGTATTAGGTTGCTGTTGGTAACGCTCTAATTCTCCATTGAGAGATGTTTTTTTTTTAATAAACCTACAAGTTCTATGAGGACTTGCCCTTAGTCATTTTATGGTTCAGGAACACATTCAAGGAATTTACTTTTTCCTCTATTTAGCACACATTTACAAAAAACACAGTTTGAAAACTGGGCAAATACTGCACTTTTTGATTGTTTTCTTAAGTGCATGTTGTTAAAGGTGTACTTGTTAACGTGCTACAAGATCACTTTTATAATAGCAATACTGTAGCTCAAGACGTGCCCAATTTTTTAGGCTGTGCTAGCTTTTTAGATTATCCCAATTGACCCATGTTCTCTCTGCTGCTCCCTCCAATATTTAGACCACTCTCGGTCAGACTGCACCTATATATTTGTCCCCCCAGGTTCCAGTAATTATCCTAACCCTACATCTAGCCCTGGTCTCTCTTGTTTCACCCTGTCTTCTCTGTTTCCCATTTGTATTACCCCCGATGTTATATCTTCTTCTTCCTCTTGATCCTCCTCCCCACGCCTGTTTGGTTCTTCCCTTGCATTGTATTAGTTTTTTTACCCATCATGCATCCTGTACACTACAGGTCCAGCCACCTGGGCCATGGCAACGTCCAAGCCAGACATCATGATCATTCTGCTGAGTAAACTGATGGAAGAGGGAGACATGTTCTACAAGGTGAGGAAAATGGGACAGGCCTGGAAGATGACAAACTGAGTAATACAGTAAGAGAACAGAAATAAGGAATGTGGTGAGCAGAATTTTATCTCAGGAAGTGATGACATTGGTAAACTTGAAGAAAGTGAAGGCACAGTCCCTGAAGGGGAAAAGTATCTCCTGCTGTCCTTCTGAATTAGGTAGTAGTTTATCTGTTTATATGTTACGGCAAGAACCGGAAGTCTGGAAACTGTCCAGCCAATATGCAAAGTGGCTGGCTACTGCGGCAAATATGCAAAGAAACCGTGTTCAAATTATGTTTTCGTACTTTGGCTGGCCAGAAGAAAGGCAAACAACACAAGTTCAGCGGTGCCATCTGCATTCCCCGGCTCTTCCCCATGCCCCCTCTCACCTCTGTCCCAGTGAGTAAACATACAGGACAGGCTGTCCCAGCGCACCTGTACTCTCTCCCTCCCTGATGGGTGTGGTCTCCAGCTTTCATTGCAGCCTTTGTTGCCAGTTATCTGCTGCCATATGAAAACATTACCCATATGGCAGCAAATACTGGAGACGGGGCTTCCCTGTATCTTTCCTCCCTGTAGACAGGTGAGAGGACAAACAGGGCAGGAGGAGCCAGGGAATGCAGATGCTGCCAATGGACATGTGCTGTTTGCTCAGCCATGCTCCATGAAAGCCTTTCTTTGGGACTTGGCCGGTCAGCTTGTTAGGTTACTTTCTTGTTGGCCAAAGTATGAATGGAGTAACGACTACTTGAATTGGCTATATCAACTGGCCACCTTGGGTTCTGGCTGTAATATATATAACACATGACAGGTTAGCAGGTGCTTGGCTCAGCCATGTCTGTATGTAGGGAAGGTAAAAACCAGAGGATACTGGTGCCAAATTATCTCGGGGTTGTAGTAAGTGGCCTAGAGATTCCATCCTGCTCTACAGCTTTTCCATAGTGTGCAGCTGGACTGGGAATTCGGTGGGTACCTGAGACATCAGATTTTTGACCATTCTTACCCATTAGTGATCATAGATCTGTAGCCCAAGCTTTGTGATTTGATTTCTAAGATGCAAACATTTGTCCAGTTCTTCTGAATAGTATTCCCTGCAGTGCTCTTGCTTTTACTACCACATTTATGTTATGGCACAATCCACATTGAACATTCTTCTGACCCCACTTAAATGTAAGATAATGTGGTATTGTATTGATCACAGTTTAGCAAAAGTCCTTTAACTGGTCACTTTCAGTTCGCTACACTTGTTTCTTTATCAGAAGAAAAAGCTGGTGTAGGCTCTACTAGGTGGAGGAGGAATCTTGGTAGAGCAGCCTCTAGTGATGTCTCTATTAGGAGTAAGCATTGGAAATGGAAAAACTTTAAGATGGGCATGTAACCGATAGGTAGGGGTTATGAACCTTAATACTGATTCTGTACGCAAGAAATCACCTGTGTTTCTTCAGAAACCTTTTAACTAAACTATACATAGAATAGGAAGATTTTAATTAGACATACATTTTAAAGGATAACAAAGTGTACCAGAGATGACAAAAAAAAGTTTTATACTACCTGGGGCTTCTTCTAGGCCACATGTGTCGAACTCCAGGCCTGGAGGGCCAGATCCATGCCAGTGTTTAGGATGGACTGAGAAAGAGAGGAATGTGTTCTACCTGATGGACCCCACCTTTCCTGATTCAGTCCCATCAATTCATTTGAGCTGTGCCAAAAATGTGTGAGGACCTTGGTCCTCGTAGGACCGGTTTGACCTGCTCTATGCCCATGCGCATGGATTGCTCCCACGCCGCCGTCCTCCACTGCCTGCAGCTCCGGTACCAGGTCCTGTGACTTCCTCCAGTCGCGGCCAGTCTGCGCAAGAGAAGTACGGTGGCCGCCGGAGAGATACATAGAGAACGCACTTCCTCTTGTGTAGACTGTCTGCGACTGGAGGAAGTTACGGGACCCGGTATCGGAGCTGCAGGCAGTGGAGGACGGCGGTGTGGGAGCGATCCGTGCGCATGGGCCTAGAGGAAGCCCCAGGTAGTATAAAACTTTTTTTTTTCTAGTCTCTGGCTTCCTTTAAGTGAAAATAAAAAAGCAGTTGGACTTACCCCTGCGGTCCTTCTGTGCTCTTGCCATCATTCCGCAACCCTCCAGTCAGCCGCAGTGCCCATCTGAATGCTGGCCAGTCGCAGCCTACTGCGCATCCTGATTGTGCTCTGGTTATCAGGATTGTTCTGAGCAGTGGCCATTTTCACTTACTGCGCAAGCGCAGAACACGCCCATGTACAGGATTGTGATCAGGAGGCCCGAGTGCAACGCATACAGCTGACAGAACGGCGATGCAGCTGATCAGTGGATTGCGGAATAATGACAAGAGCACAGGAGGTCAACAGGGTGCTGGAAGAAGCCCCAGGTAAGTTTAAACTGCTCTTTTAACTTCCAGTTTCCGTTTCTTTAATAGCAAGGAGTGAAAGTGAAAATTATGGAAGACGCAATTTTAGAGAGGGTTTGGGCAATAGCTGCAAATAGTTGAACTGATAGAGAACGTGGTATTTGTGAGTCCAATCCCTTTACTCCCTTAGAAAGGGAAAGTAAAAGAAGCTGCACAGAGATACCAGTATGCCATGAAGAAGTTTCCTCGTGAGGGATTTGGAGAGGATCTGAAGACATTTCGAGAGCTCAAGGTGTCCCTTCTCCTCAATCTGTCTCGCTGCCGCCGGAAGATGAATGTGAGTGCTGAACGTTCTAATGTACTTTTTGTGCCAAGTTATTAAATGTTATAGAAGCTGCTTACAGTATATGATTGAATATAAACCACTCAACACCCCCTTCCCCCATTTTTACCTGAAAGACAAAAAAAATAGTTGATTTGATTATTAAAATGCAGGGTCTTCCCCCATTGCCACTTCCACTGTTACACTGGTGAATCTGCTAGTCCTACCACTCTTGTTCCCTGACTAGTCCTGTCCACAAGTGTGGTCCATCCCTTGCAGATTATTTTAGTAAACCCCTAGTTCCACAAGGATATGAGTTTTATGTCCTCGAACTTTCCCTGTCACCATATATGATCCTGCATGCAATCCTGCGGTTTCCCCACAAGCTCGGATGCATGCATGCATGTTTGCCGGTAGCTCCAAAGGTAGCACTGATTGGTAAAAGGGAACATGTGTTCCCTGAGCCATCTGTGTTTTTTTTTTATTATTAATGAATGACCTCTGTTGCTAACTATTTTTAAGCTGCCCATACACTTGCTAGATTTCCCGCCGATAGACAGCAGATTCGATCAGCAATCGCTGACCGAACGACCGATTTCCATCCGAAATCGATCGTTCCCGTGGATCTGTCCGCGTGGAAAATTTTGCTCGATCACCGGCGGGTCGGGAGTGCGTCGATAGCGGCGTTCGAAAGTCCGATGACCGACGCTAGCGTCAATACATTACCTGTTCCGCCAGCGCGTGTCCCCGCGGTCCCTTCTCCGCACTGGGCTCCGACTGGCTTCACTTACTTCCTGTCGCCCTCCACTGTTTAAACTTTCCCCAACAGGAAGTAAAGTGAAGCTGAAGCCCAGAGCGGAGTAGAGACAGCGGAGACCGGGGGACTCGCGCTGGCCGGATCAGGTAATGTATGCTGGGGGAGGAGGCAGCTCCACAGATTGTGAATCGATTTCATAGTGAAATCGATTCAAAATCTGTTTGCAGTGTAGGTAGCCAATAGATCCCTCTTTGATCAGATTCGATCACAGAGGAATTTATCTGCTGGTCGATCTGGTGGCAATCGACCAGTGTATGGCTGCCTTTAGGCTGGGACCACACGTGCATTGTCGAAAACGGCTGCAGTGTTTTGCAAACAATTTTGCACGAATAGTGCAAATTTCGATGCCTTCTTCACCCACCATAGATCTCTGATACTTGCCAGCAGTCTAAGAGAAGCACAGGTGCTTTGCAATTTTATTCACTGGGGTTTTGGGGGGGGGGCTCATATTTTTTTTTAATGCACAGGAATTGCTATAGTAGCAACATTTGGAACGAACGCGCACAGCACCATTGAAGTGGTCCCAGCCTTAAAGCAAACTTGTGGAGAGAAAAAAATAATAATGAATATGTTCTGAGAGTCCCAACGCTGGAACTGCTATGCAAATAAAGAATGGCACTATAATGATTAGTGCAAAAAAGTGGACTGCAAAAAAGACCTAGGCGCACCTTGAGAATGATGAATTGCTGTACATCCAGTTTATCAATTGATGTATATATTACCTCATTTTAATCAAAATAAGTTGTAGAATAAATGTTGATGTGTCTTACAGATTGGACCCCTGTCACATAAAAATTAGGTAGGGACAAACTAAATCCATCATTCAAAAAATGTTGTTTTCAAAATTATGATTAAATGTAGGAATATTTCAGGAAAACAACAAGGGTCTGAACCTTACAAACTACCCATATTTAAATAGCCCTGGATGTTTTCTTTTCATAATGGTGACATTTGTGTATTTTTTCTGATGTCCAGTCTCTTCTGGGGCTATGCTAACAAAGAATGGTGCTGTAGCAAAAAAAAAATAATGGAGTTGAGTTAAAAAAAAGCCATAGGCCTCCTTCGCAGTGGTGTGTTGCAATGTAACTGCCACCTTGTAACATAGCTTACCGCACTGCAATGCACCACCTATGCAGCGTACACAGTACGGCTGTAGCATTGAGTTATGCATGCAGAGCGTTAACGCTAAACGCAGTGAAGCATACTTTTCATGCATGCATGCAGTGCCTTACCGCTAAACGCAGTGCAGCACACTTTTCATTTTCATAAACGTGGCTAATAAATGTGGTACCACTTTTTTCTGTTCTGTGGTGTTGTGTTCTTGTTATACAGGGAACACAATGCAACGCCCCCTGTGACCGTGGCCTTGGGTGATGTCCAGACTCTTATAGAACTCTTCAAGTTTAACAAATATTACATTTATAAACATTGTAATTTAACCAGTTCACCTCACCACTGAGGGATTTTCCCCTTATGGTCCAGAGCAATTTTCACATTTCAGCACTCCGCCCTCTCATTCACCATAGCTAGTTATTTATAGCTAGTTAGCACAACAAATGATCTATACCTTGTTTTTTTCCCCACCAATTAGACTTTCTTTGAGTGGTATATTGTGCTACGAATTATTTAATGCTAAAAGCATTTTAATGGGAATAGTAGGAAAAAAATTTAAAAAATTATTTCTCAGTTTTCATCCAATATAGTTGTAAGTTAATATGTGCTACGTTAACACCCTTGTATTTTATTTGCCCATTTGTCCAGGGTATTAAATTGTTTAATTTATGTCCCTATCACAATGTATGTCGACAATATTTTATTTGGAAATAAAGGTGTATTTTTTCATTTTTGGGTCCGTCACTAATTACAAGCCCTTTTTTGCTAAACTAAAAGTAATATACCTTCATGACATAGGTAACTATTTATGTATTTTTTTATGTCATTTGTTTCTTCTTTTAATTAGTGTTTTATTTTGGTAACTATGGGAGGTAAGGGGTTAATTAATGGGTATTTTAACCATTTCTGCCACCCGGACGTGAAGCTCACGTCCGGGCGGCTGCTCTGCTGCGGTTCCGCGCTTCGGCGTGCCCTGTGCTGTCCCCCGGTAGCCCTGGGATCAGTGAACGGGAACATGGTTCCCGATCACCGATCCGTGTCCCCAGCCAAAAAACCGAAGTGCTCTTACAAGAGGCTTCAGTCTTTCTGCACGTAAAATTTTCCGCGTGAAGCACAAGGGGAAAAAAAAACTCAAGGTGGCCATCTTGTGGCCAAATAGTTAATTTTTAATGTTATTATATGTGTAAATTGTAATGTAAAAAATATGTAGATGTAGTTTTACTGTTTATTTCCCACACCAAAATATTACCCAAATAAAAAAAAAAAAAAAAAGTTGCAACAAAAAAAAAAAAAGACATGAATAGTTACTCAAGGGTCTGAACTTTTTAAATATGCATTTGAAGGGGGTATACTACGAACATGTTTTTAATTATAAGCTTGTAAATAGTGATGGACGCAAAATGGAAAAAATGCACCTTTATTTCCAAATAAAATATTGGCACCATACATTGTGATAGGGACAAAATTTAAATGGTGTCATAACCGAGACAAACGGGCAAATAAAATACATATGTTTTAATTATGGTAGCATGGATTATTTTAAAGCTATAATGGCCGAAAACTGAAAAATGCTTTTTTTCCATTTTATTCTTACTAATCCTGTTAAAATGCATTTATAAAAAAAACTTCTTAGCAAAATGTACCACCCAAAGAAAGCCTAATTAGTGGCAGAAAAAACAAGATATAGATCAATAAATTGTGATAAGTAGTGAAAAAGTTATTAGCGAATGAATGGGAGATGAAAATTGCTCTGATGCATAAGGTGAAAAATCCCCTCGGGCTGAAATGGTTAATGTAATGGGCTGTGTATATAGATTTAATTTTAATATTTGGCCACTAGTTGTCTCCCCCCATATTTTTTTTTTGATTGTGTGGGTTTTACTGCATACAAGTGTTACCAGAAGTAACACGTGTTTGCTTTCTTACGTAAGGGGCTGTGTATATAGGTGTAATTTTAATATTTGGCCACTAGTTGTCTCCCCCCCATATTTTTCTTTTTTTTCAACTGTGTGGGTTTTACTACATACACGCATTACCTGAAGTAACACGTGTATGCTTTCACTCTGTTTAGTCAATGAAAACGGCATGTCATGTCTGTACTAACGGGTGGCGACGTGAACGCGGATGGGAGCACGCATCGGCGGTCGCGGTAGAGATATGTATATTTACACCTTTGGAGCTAGGATGAAGTCTCCGGGGACAGAGATATACTGTAGCACATACAGTAACTGGTTAATATGAACTCTCTTCAATTTTTTTTGTAGCCTCTGTCTGGATACATTTAGTATTTGGTAAGAAAAGTGCCAGACTTTGTCTATGCTCACATCACATCATTTTACTTGTTTTTACAGGACTTTGGTATGGCAGAAGAGTTTGCCACTAAGGCTTTAGAGCTAAAACCAAAATCATATGAAGCCTTCTATGCCCGAGCTAGAGCCAAGAGGAGCAGCAGGTATGAATATGTTTTTTTTAATAAAGGAACTACGGTATATTTTTTCACTTCTACAATGCTTTGGTGCTTCATACCAATCGTGCTCTTTTCTTTATGGATAAGATACAGAGCTTGTTCGTAAATCCCATGTCTCAGCCTCAGCTGGATGCAGTGTGTCACGTAATAAAATAGCTTTTTAAAGAGAGTCTGATGCATTTTCTTAAGTTTTTATTGAACAACCATCTTCAGCATTAAGATCCAAGCTGACTTGGCAGAACGAGGTATTTTTGCCCCTGAAATATCCGGCAAAATTCCACAACTTTCGTCATATATTTTGCTGCCCGGGAGAGGCAGAGCTGTGCGCGGTAGCTTTGCCTCTTAGTCTATCTCCGCCTCTTCCCACCTTTCTCAGTAAAAGCAGACTGAGAGGGGCGGGGAGAGGTGGAGATTGACTAAATAAGAGGCAAAGTTACTGCACACAGCTCTGCCTTTTCCAGGAAGCAAATTTCTTGCTCGGGTATTTCAGGGGTGTAAATACCTCATTCTGCTGCGGGGATGCGGCGAATCAGCTTGGATCTTAATGCTGAAGATGACTGCTCAATAAAAAAGAGATTAAAAAAAAAGGTGCAGACTCTCTTTAAATGCAAATATCAGTTGTATATCTTCAAAACGAGTTGGTGAGAAGGTTTCCAAGAACCAAGGTCTTGGGGACATTCAGTGAACAGAACCAGTGCCTCAGTGTGAACCTGTAGGCTGCAAACATTGCATCACACTGCTATATTACATAACGTGTTAAGACTTGACTTGTGATGAGTAGGAAACTGGCGGAGGGAAGGATTTGCACTGTTACGGCCATTGCTGAATATGTCCTGCAACCTTCCTTATACTCCCAGGTAATTGAAAGCGACATAAATGATTGCCCCATCCTGCATTTAATGGAAATGGTTGGTATTTAGCATTAAGGAGAACTCTGGAGGCACAAGGTTAATAGTGTGCTCACAGAAAAGTGGTAGACTGGGATGCAGAGTGTCCAGTGTCTGTAGCAGGGCTTCTGTGACTTGGAGGTGTAGCTTCTGCAGATCAGTAACTTGACTTACAACATCAATGCCATAAACAGTTGTGATGTTGGGAACCTTTCCCTGGCCTTTTAAAGCTCCACCCCATCAATCATTAGAGAGGAGCTGGGGTCACTTAGTGTTTATATCTGAGCGGGATGAATAGGGCTTAGATACTAGGTCACAGTGAATAGCTGTATCCAAGGGCGTAACAATAGCTCCCGGGATCATGAGGGGGGGGGGGGGGGGGTGCTTTGAGGGCCTGCTTGTTGGTCCCCACTTGTTAGTGCAGCCAGTAAACCAGAAAAAAAAGCCTCCTCCATTCCCTCACAAAAAAGCCCACCCCTTCCCAACATGCGGAGTAGTGCATAGCTGCCATTCAGTTGCTCCAAATCACATGACTGGTGCGAGTCACATGACCAGGAGCCAGCGAATGGCTGCAGAGAGTGTGCAGCTGTGAAGCATAACATTTCTTGCTTATTGGCTGCACTTGTGTGGTATGGACCAATGGGGCCCCATGCTATCTTTTATGGGGGGGGGGGGGGCATTCAGTCTAGTTATGTCCTTGGCTGTATCAGGACATGCTAGGTAGGAAAACCAATTTACTCTTCAGATTAACTCTGAGACATAAACTCAATAACTATTTACATGCATAAGGCCACCTATTTATAGAACCCAAAACCTATTTTTGTGGCACTGCTGGGTTCCTAATGTAGCAGAATCTACACTGTTTTCACATGTTTAGGTCTGTACTGTTAGTTAAATTAACAGAACCTTATCTGCATATCGTTTACTGGAAATCTGTGAAATCGGTGCTTAGAGTTCTATAGGATACATGGGCCTGATGCACTAAACTGCAGGCAGGCACAGTAATTTTACTGGTAGTGGGGGGAGCACCACCCATTAACTCATTGGCGCCACACGCATATTACTGGAGTATCTTGTGCGTTGCTATGGTAACATGCACTACCATAGCAACATGCACATTATCCCCGTAATGGGTGTGGCACTATTGTGTTAATGGGCGATGCTCTCCCTGCATTAGTACCAGTAAAAATGCTATGCACATGGCAATTTTACTGCTGTTTAGTGCATCCGGCTCATAGATGCATAAGTAACCATCGGAAACATGAAAGAAGCAAAGGATACACTGCACCTATTCTTTGCTCACTCCACTCGCTACCCATAAAATCCTCTTTAAAATTGGCATGCTAACATTCAAAATACTCCACACGACCTGGGCCCCGCATATCTGGAGGATTTGTTGCAACTGCATCACACCTCCCAATATCTTAGATCAACAGGCTTTAATAACTTGATGTCCAACGCAAAACCTTTGGATCCAGAGCCTTCTGTCTTGCTGCCCCTACCCTTTGGAACACCTTGCCAGACGGCTCCAACCCTGAAGGCGTTTTATTTAAGCAAAACTGAAAAGCCACCTGTTTAGTCTGGCATTTATGGTCACATAACATTTCCCCCTGTAAAACATCACAAACTGCATCTACTGCATCTACTGATCTGAGACGAGCTTATGCGCTTTGGGTCCTACAGGAGAAACATGCATTACAAATGTTTTGTTGTTGTTGTATTCTCCATTTAGGCTTCAAGTAACCAAAGTGGCTGTCAGCGACATCTTACATTCTACATCATATATTCCTAATGCTGAATACACACGGTGCGTTCCCGCACTCGATTTCCCGCTCGATTCCCGTCGATTCGTTTATTTCCAACATGTCCGATTTTCATTTCGATGGATCGTTAGGTCGATTTGCATGTAAAGTATGCAATGAAAATCGGACATGTTGGAAATGGGGCAGCACGGTGGCGTAGTGGTTAGCTCTCTCGCCTTGCAGCGCTGGATCCCTGGTTCGAATCCCAGCCAGGGCACTATCTGCAAAGAGTTTGTATGTTCTCTCCGTGTCTGAGTGGGTTTCCTCCAGGCACTCCGGTTTCCTCCCACATTCCAAAAACATACGGATAAGTTAATTGGCTCCCCCTAAAATTGGCCCTAGACTACAGTACTTACACTACATAATATAGACATATGGCAATGGTAGGGATTAGATTGTGAGCTCCTTTGAGGGACAGTTAGTGACAAGATATATATATATATATATATATATATATATATATATATATATATATATATATATATATATATATATATATATATATATATATATATATATATATATATATATATATACACTGTACAGCGCTGCGTAATATGTCGGCGCTATATAAATACTAAATAATAATAATAATAAAAAAATGAATCAAGCTGGAAATTGAGTGCGGGAAAGCACCGTGTGTATTCAGCATAATGAACACATCGTTGCTGGTCTTGATAATTAAACTATGATAACTATAGGCCTTTGTGTCATTGTCAGAGAAACGTGATATTTGAAAAGCTTGCTATGTGATGTTATATATGGAAATCTTAGTGTGCACTTTACTAAAATTGCTCTGTATGTTGCAGGCAATTTACAGCAGCTTTGGAAGACCTGAATGAAGCAATCCAGCTTTGTCCTAACAACCGTGAGATCCAGCGGCTGTTGGTGAGAGTAGAAGAAGAATGCAGGCAAGAGCAGCAAGAAGAGGAGGTTCAGGAGATGCAAGATGAGCCAGAGCCTGATGTTCAAAATGAGGACATTGACTCAACACAGGAAGACATCTATGAGGAAGAGTATCTTGAACAAGACATGGATGCTGTTGGATTACAATCAGAAGGAAGGCAGTGCCAGGGCCTTCCAGGCTTGCAGAGCCCACCTCAGTCTCCTTCCCATCGGGACTCAGCCTATATGACTGGGTCACACCAAGTGTTTGATTTCAGATCAAACAGCTCAGTGGGCTCACCCACACGACAAGGCTACCAATCCACTTCCCCATCTCTGTCTCCGACACACCAGAACTCTCACTACCGGCCTAGTCCTCCCCAAACATCTCCTGCACATCAGAGCTCTTCCTATCGCTTTAGTCCACCCCCTGTGGGTGGTCAGGTAATTGACTACCCAAGCCCCCCTCCTTCACCTTTACGAAGAGCACCACAATACAGAGCTAGTCCTCCAAGTGAGAGCATTGGCATGTATAGACAACAGTCTGGTTCCCCAGTCAGATATCAACAAGAGCCATGTGTGAGTCAGCATCCAGGAAGGCCAAAATCTCCTCTGTCCAAGATATCACAGCGATCCTTCCAAATGTCACAGCTTCCCACAGCAGTTCCACAACCTGCACATAGATTGCAACCAGCAAAGGCACAGATTGTACGCAGCAACCAGCCCAGCTCTTCTGTACACTCCAGCGCAGTGATTCCTGGAGGTACATATGGACAGGTGGCACACGGTATGGCTAGTAAATACCAAACATCCTCTGGAGAGATGGGTCAAAGCCGTTTAGTGTACCAAGCTTCCCTTGGTGGTCTAATTGCTGATGGACGTCCTGTGCAGCATGTTCAGGGTAGTTTAAGTGCAGGAGCCATTTGTCAGCATGGTGGCATTGCCAAGGAAGACATCCCCCAACGGCCAACCTCTGCCTACAGGGGTGGGATGAGGTACAACCAAACTCCACAGATTGGCCGTAGTCAGTCTGCATCATATTATCCCGTATGTCACTCCAAGCTAGATCTTGAGCGTTCTTCTCTACCCTCCAGCCAACTAGGATCTCCAGATGTTTCTCACCTAATACGACGGCCAGTTAGTATTAACCCTACTGAAATTAAACCTCACCCACCAACTCCAAGGCCACTATTGCACTCTCAAAGTGTGGGACTTCGCTTTTCTCCATCCAGCAACAGCATTTCGTCCTCTTCCAGTCTGTCTGCTACTTTCCGACCATCTGCTTCCATACAACAAATGGAGATTCCTCTCAAACCAGCCTATGAGAGACTTTGTGATGAATTATCACCTGTGTCCCCACCCCAGGGAAGTTATCCCAATGAGCCCACACGCTCTAGGACCACCCCCTTCATGGGCATAATTGACAAGACGGCACGGACTCAGCAGTATCCCCATCCCCATCATCATCAGCAGAGCCGGACATGGGCTGTTTCTTCTGTTGATACTGTTCTCAGTCCTACATCTCCTGGCATCATGCCCCAAACAGAATCTTTCAGTCCCCCCTCTTCTATCAGCAACATCGCCTTTTATAACAAAACCAACAATGCACAGAATGGACATTTGCTTGAAGATGACTACTATGGCCCTCACAGTGTGCTGGCTAATGGCTCTCGAGGGGACATACTGGAGAGAGTCACACAGGCCTCCTCTTACCCAGATGTCAAAGTGGCCAGAACACTGCCTGTTGCGCAGGCTTACCAGGACAACCTGTACAGACAACTGTCTCGGGACTCTCGGCAGGGCCAAACTTCGCCCATCAAACCAAAGAGACCATTTGTGGAGTCCAATGTGTAGGACAACAGACCTTTACCCTAATCCTACCCTCCTTTCCTCAACTTCACTCTTTACACATACCTCCCTCAAATCTGGAGCCTTCTCAAGGCATCAGTCCCTCCCCAGTTCCCTGGGCCTTTGCCTTTTTTTCTGTAGTGTTCTTAGCTGACCCACAATGGGCAGAGCTGACGTTTTAGTGCAGTGGGATGTTCTTGGGAAGAATTAATAGATTGGGTCATAGACGCTAACCCACGAGCACCTTCTTTTAAAGTGTCCAAAATAAGAGGAACAGGTTTCTTTCCTCTTGTTAATTTTACTGACTTAAAATTTTGATTGCACTTAAATTACTAGGACATGAAGTCATCCCCTGGTCTCAGTATATTTCTACAATCCTAGGGAGTTAATTGGAGACAGACCTCCTTTCTTCCTCGTGCCACCGCTTCTGCAGGCAGTGTGTTTGGGGCTTTTATTTTCTTGTTCACTATTGCGTTTTTCAACCACACAGACCATGCATATGGGAGTCTAGAGACTGGAACACACAAACTAAGGCCACTCGCAGCACAATAAGGATATGGAAATCTGATAAACAAAGGGCTCTTTCATAATCATGATAACATTATTAGCCATTTAATTGTATGTATAATATGAGGATGTGACGTGTTCACTGATGTTTCTTGTTACAGGGTCTGGCTTAAGGATCACAAACCCCTATACTTCACAGTCAGTAAAGAGGGAAGTATATCTAACATGCCCTAAGCTGAAGCCGAACACGATCTGGTCAGGTAGAAGGCATCATGGATGCATTAACCTAGTGTTTTCTTACTAGAAACCCATGAAGAAATAGTAACAGAACGCCAGTTAGTTCAGGTTGGAGTGAGCTCTGAGGTGTCCCACAGTGCATCTCTGCTGAATATGCAAAATATATCTTTGTTATCCCTGATAGCTAAACACACCCCCAGAAACATTGCATTCCAGAAGTTCTGGAGGTGTGTTAAAGCGGAATATAACCCAGAATTTCTTTTTTGCTCTAAAAGATTTACAGCATATAATATACTAACACAATGTTTTTGTTTTTTTAGTAAAATAGCATTCAAAGGGTTACATCACAGGGCTGACTCTTTCTCCTGCAGGGAGAACCCGCATCCAAACTGCTTATAAGCTTATCTTGTGTACACATTCTTTACTTGATACATTAATGTAAACATTCTCTGGCTGTGCAGGACTTCAGCTGATGAGTGCTGAAGTGAAAAACAGATCAGAAATAACTGCTGGCAGCTTTTACAATAGAATGACAACAGTTATAAATAAAATGCACCAGCAGCTTTCAAAGTAAATTAACTGAACTGTGGGAAGTTATATCTAAATGAATATTAATACTTGTGCACAAAAGCAAACATGACAATTGTATGGGATATAAAAAGTAGGAAAACACATTTTTGTTGAAAATTTTGTCAGAGTTTTAAACTGCTTTAAGCTATCAGACAACAAAGAGATGGTTTTCATATTCTGCAGTGATACACTGGGGGACACCACCTGAATTATTTCCTTCTGTTTTAAGAAGGCAAACTTCTGTTTTGCTTTGCATTTTAGTAAGGATGCTTTTTGGTCTCTTTCGGCCCCTTACAGACTCCTAGGCGTTCTGGTTCATCATGAGCTAGCTGGGCGATCTGTAACGCCAGTTAAAAGTAGTTGTTTTGAAATGGAAACCCATTTAAGGTAAAACGGATGACCTGAACACAGGTGAATGTCTCCTACCCAGGCATAGAGCATTTAGGGGGGTACTGTACTTGGATAATTAAGTGACTTAATATGAGTCTCTAAAGAAATCTTACACAGATGGGAAAAGGGCTACACTCTGCTCTCTGCTTCATAATATAAATCCTTCCCCGCTGCTTTTATGGGGGTTACATTGACTCTCTGCACTCATTAGGTGCTAATAACCTCTGTAAAGCACTGTCTGTGGCCATGCTGCGTAGTCATGTCTGCTCTGCCAGCAGATGCAGTTAGTAAACTTGTATTTTGAAGTAAAATCTGTAATAGAAGTATATTGCTTTATTCATCAGAGCCTCAATATACATTATTTTAAGCACTCTAAATTATAGGTATGCTGCAGGGAAAAAGTATTAAACCTCTACACCTTGTACCACAGTGCTTTTCATGCCATCGGTACTCCCAGTTGCTCTGGGGTTAAATTCTAAACATGGTATGCGTTTCATTGTGGTATTTTAGTCGCACATGGCCCTTGCATTACTATTTTTGTCTTTGTAAAATTCTGGTCAGGGGAATGCTGAACAAAATTTGTCTGAACAAGATTGGATGTTTTTAGTGCGACATAAGACTTTATTTACATATTCTAAAGTCTGTCATTGCCATGATTTGCCGTGGATCTGAAATGGCATTGCAATGCAAGGTTTTTCGTTTATTTACATACATTCACAGATAACGTCTTGCACAAAACCTAGAAGCAGGAAACCTGCAGGCTTAGCATCTGGGAGTGTTGGGTATTTGTTTTTCTACTTACTGCTATAGGTATATTGCTATAGCTAAAGGGTGAGTGAAGATAAGCCAAACGCTCCATTACTGATTATGAGACAGTGATGGGCACTTGATCTTTTCCATCTATATCCAACTGATTCGGTCATTTAACCACTTGCCAACCGCGCACTCATACCGCGCGTCGGCAAAGTGGCAGCTGCAGGACCAGGCTAATTAATCAGGAAACAGCTGCTTCCTGTCAATTCACAGCGGGGGGCTCCGTGAATAGCCTGCGGGCCGCCGATCGCGGCTCGCAGGCTAAATGTAAACACAAGCGGAAATAATCCACTTTGTTTACATTTGTACAACGCTGCTAACAGTAGCAGCGTTGTACTGGATCAGCGATCCCCGGCCAATCAGCGGCCGGGGATCGCTGTCACATGACAGGCAGGAGCCTGTTAGAGGCTGCACAGGACAGATCCGTTCCGGTGCAGCCTCGGATCTCCGAGGCAGGGAGGGAGGAGAGGGAATCCTGCGGTGGAGGGGGCTTTGAGGTGCCCCCCCCTGCCAACCACACGCAGGCAGGTGCGATCAGACCCCCCCCAGCACATCATCCCCCTAGTGGGGAAAAAAGGGGGGCGGTCTGGTCGCTCTGCCTGTCATTTGATCTGTGCTGGGGGCTGTAGAGCCCACACAGCACAGATCAGCGAAAACAGCGCTGGTCCTTAAGGGGGGGTAAAGACTGGGTCATCAAGTGGTTAATGAAATTTGCTAGAAATCAGTGCTGCAAAAAAAAAATCCAATCAATCAATTCTTGGCCAAAATTGACCAAATTGGTCAAATGCGCCAGATGAAAGATTTAGCTCAATGGGGAATGGGTCAGGGTGGCGTTACAGGATCGGCGTTTGATTTTGGAGTGAGTGATGCAGCAGTGGAGCTTCCTCTTACCTGTCCCCCGGTGCTTCCTCCTGTGTCCTCTCGCTGTGTCACAAGACAAGCACTAGAGAGGTCAAACACTAGAGGCCTCTAGTGGTCATGTAAGGTACGTGCTCCTGGTGTTTATTCTCGGTACACACAGCTTCGTGGGGCAGGTGAGAGTATTTTCTGCCCCTACGCTCCACATGGGGGTAAAGAGATGGATTTTTAAACGATTTTGTGCTGAAATCTAATTAAAAACTGTGTATAGTGTGTAGAGGGATTCCTTCAGGTAGATCCCTCTCTGATCAGATAATGATCTGAGAGGGATCGATCTGTAGTGTATGGCCACCTTAACTAATTAACTAGCAGCTCAGCATAGATGACAAGGCCAGATTTACCATAAGGCACTGTAGGCACGTGCCTAACAGGCACCTGATGATGGAAAGGCGTCTCACTCCCCTTCCCCAGTGCCTACCTCCCTCCTTTCCTACGCAGAGTCCCAAGCAGAGCATAAATGAGGTTATTCACCCAGCTATCTGAAATCCACTGATGAGATCTCCCTTCAATCGGGGGCACCTCTAGCTACTTAATACTGAGGGTATCTCTGGGGTACCTAATACTAAGGGGCACCTGTAGTACCTATGACAGGCAAGGGAAGTAAGGGAGAGGTGGCAGTTGGCCAGCCAGCGCTTGTGGTGCTGTTCGGTTGGGTTTGTAGGTTCATGGAGGGCGGAGTCTAGGGTGCCAGGACATCTGTGCCTATTGGCTCCTGTGATGTAAAGCCGGGCCTGGATGACATGCAAAGCGCAATGGAATGATCATCACTGGTTTCCTTCCAAACCCGGATATAATAGTGATTAACTGATCACTTCCCCCCAAATGAGAGGTGGACACAGGGTCTGGTGTCCACTGGGCACAATTATCACCTTATATATATATATATACTCAGCTAGATGTCTGTAGACTGAACAAGGGATCCTTGTGTAATGTTACACCGTGTGTATGTTCAGTGGGCTCCTCTGGATTGATAAAGGCAAGTATTAAAGAAAGGGGTTTGTGATCCATAAGCCAGTAAAGACAAAACAGTGTGGCATTCTCTGATAGGCCCTTCATAGTGGGCATGAGATCAACCTTCTTATTACTTGTAAATGAATATAAGTTAAATCAGCCCAGACCTGATGCATAAACACCACCAGAGAGATAAACAAGACATGTCCTCACCTCATCCATAAAGCAGAAACACTAATAACTACAGCGTGGTTTTCTGCTTTCAGACAGCAGTGTTCTCAGGTGTGCATATCTTGTTAACTGTCCACAGATATCAGATTCTCCTAAACGTTCCAGGTTACGCAGAGACCGGATGAGAAGAGCTCATGGTCTTCTGAGGCGCATTTACTGAATCTCCAGTGCCGGAAAACCCAACGACAGTCTCCACATAACCATTGGGACATCTCACGTCATTCTTTACGCAATGCTTATGAAAAATGTTTGGTAATGTGCAGTGAAAACGAAGGCCTCATTCACACTTTGCATTTTATGCAATTGTCATGTGTTACGCAGCTTTTCATGTGGATTTTTGTTTCTCATTTTTATTTGCTAATCATGCAGTTTGTTATGTGAGGCAGAAGCATATCAGATCCTTGCTCTTTCTTCATTCTCCATGCAGTGTGGGTGGTGATAGATGTCTGCCTGCTTGTATGGCTGGAAAAAACCAACCCATCTCCCAGATGCTCTGGCTATTTTGAATTGGGCTTAGAACATTGTGTTTGAGACCCCCCCCCCCCACACACACACACACACACACCACACACACACACACACACACACCACACACACACACACACACACCTACACGCACACCACACACACACCTACACGCACACACACCTACACGCACACACACCTACACGCACACACACCTACACACACCACACACGCCTCATCTCCCGCAGGAATTACTTTGGAGTACCTGCAGCATTTGAAATACATTGGCTTTTGTTCTGCATCGTCATTGCTAAGATGGGAGTGTGAGTGAGGCTTTAGTTTGCAGAATCACGCAACATTTTATATGAACTTATTGGAGCATGTTGCTCTGGGTAGTTTTTACAATTTAATATTTTTATATTATGAAGGGATGCACCAAAGCTATGTTTCAGATCAATGATTATCAAAGCCCTTCCGAAAACTATAACATTTTCCCTGGATCAGGCTTTGTGTTGGGTGATATTTCACAATCTAGCATAAACTGCCAGGTACTGAACTTACTTTGCTTCTAAACCATGAAGATCTGTTGCTTGAAGAATATTGCATGTCTATGGCTCTGCCCCCATAGGCAGAGGACATTCTGACTGCCATTCATTTTTGAAAGGGGAGGGGGGGGGGGGGTATATTTTCTTATATATGAAAAAGAAAAAAAATGCATATTGTACTGCAGCACCCAAATGTAACACAGATTTGTTCCATGCATCGAGTCATAAGGCACTTTTTTGTCATCTGATGGTAATGTGCGATAATAGCAGCTCATGTCCTATTCTTTTTTGCTCATTGTTGCAAGTTCTGACCACTAAGGGACATAACTTCTCTAGCTATCCAGCCATGATAGAAAATCCCAAGCTAGGTTTGGTGCATCCCATATGGAAGTATTTAGGTGTCGGTTAATATGGAGACTGTACATGCGGCTATTACAAAGGGACTGCGATTGCGTACATGTGGTGGTGCTGTTTGTGGTTGGAAAACAGATGCAAGTTCCAGGCCTACAAAATATAAATATATATCTATTTTTTAGTAAATGAAGTCCTCAGAGAAACACAGTTCAGGGATTTTTGTGGTCGTGGCAGGGTCCTTTCTTAGTCCCGTAGAGAGCATCTGAATATATTATTTCATCGGCCTCCTGCTTGATACCCATACTGTGATTAGGCACAACTGATGTGAACTGGAAGGAGAGTGACTTGCCTTTGCTATGTAAAAACAGGCACATGCTACTTACTGTCACCGCACAAGAACCCTAATGCAATGTTGGAAATTTTTGTGACACTTTTTAGATTCTCCCTGGCTGTTCTGCCCCTAAACCTCACTCCCCCCCGCTTCCCTGTCTGCAGCCCCTTTCGCCTTTTCCTCCATGCTGCGGCTGTATTGCACACATCTGAAAGACTGAAGAATCTTGTGTATAAAGGGGGCCTCCGCTACCCCCACATCAGAAGGACTCTTCTCTGTACAGTGTATTTATTCAATGCATGGTCCGTTCTCTTTACCAATATTAAAGAACACAACCATTGTTTAATATATATATGTATATAAAATACATATATTGTGCAGTGCTCAGGTCACGGGGTTGTTTAATTTTTAGTTTATTTTTTATTACTGAGTCACCCCCTTTGCCTCTCCCTGCTTCCTCCTGTTGGAGAGGAGGGCAGAGGCTGCAGATTTGAGCATTGAACCTGTAAATAAGAAAACTATTGAAACAAGGGAGAAACATATTTTGTTTAGTTTCTGTTTTTATTTCTGTTTATGAAGCCCCCTTTGCTTGCAGACCACGTGCAATGCAGCGCAGAGCGATGTGATTGGTCTGGAAGCAGAGGAGGTGGGGGAGGTGCACTGCAGGTGCCGGGTATTAAAAATACCCCCTTCAGCACTCCTGGGTTTTTTTTCTCAGTTACACTGTATTTGCTTGCTCTGTTTTTTCTTGTCTGTACATGTGAGATGTGAGATAGATGTGAAAAGTCTTTCCTCCCCCTTTAAAGTCACCCTTCTCTATACAGACTTTAACTGTACATTGAACAAGAAAACTGTATGAGACTAAAGAGAAAAAATGTACTTATTTATAAATGGTTAATAACACTTGGAATCAAAACAGCCATCTGTGTGTAAGATGATGTCTTGTGGAAAATGGGGATGTCGACGATAACTAATGTATGAACATAGTAGCTGTATGACTCGCTGGGGCTCATTATACAGAGCTGTGTCTGTTTCTATTCGGTGCCTGTGTGAGGTTTGTAGGTCAGATCTGAATGGAAACTTGTTTTGAGTTGTGGTCAGTGGACAAAACTATGCAAAAGATGATGATGTTTATACATTAAAGGGTCAATAAACCTAAAACACAAGTTGCTTCACAATTGTACTAAATGGTTTTCTGTTTTATACAATGCCATTTCAGACTCTTGTTCATGGAAGGTGCGATGTTCTGAAGGAAACAGCCTTACAGATCATTGTAACTAGATACTCACAGCTAGTGCTAAAAGGATACCTGACCCAAGCAAAGCTACCTAAGGTCAGCTGGATCCACATACATGGGTACATTGTCCATTTATTTTCTTGTTCCTCCCCATTCTCTTTAAAGAGAACCCGAGGTGGGTTGTAAGAATCCTATTAGCACACAGAGGCGGGGTCTACATATAATGCGCAGCCTCTGTTGCGATACTGTTGCCCCCCCTCCCCCCCGCGCTCTGCTGGCCCCCATAAATCAAACGCCATGCTAGCGACACAGTGTGCCGATAGCCAGCTGTTTACCTTGTCACTCTCGCCGCTCTCCCGCCTTCTCTATATCTCTGCTCCCCGCCTGCGTCCCTTCCCTCCAATCAGCGTAGAGTGGAGGGACGCAGACGGGGAGTGGCGACATAGAGGAGGTGTAGCGGCAACAGTGACAAGTGCAGAGGTAAACAGCTGGCTAGCGATGCCGCTAGCACAGCGTTTGATTTATGGGAGACAGGAGAGCGCGGGGGGGCTGGGGGGAGACAGTATAGCAACAGAGCATTATATGCAGACCCAGCCTCTGTGTGCTAATAGGATTCTTAGAACCCACCTCGGGTTCTCTTTAAAGTGAATGGGGGAATCTTAGAAGAAAAAAGAAGCCAGATGCTTACCTAGGGAGAGGGAAGGCTCTGGGTCCTATGGAGCCTACCTGTTCCTCTCTCTGTCCCTATTCCAGCGCTGGCTCCCCAGTAGCAGTAGTCAACCAATTTGGTCAAACACTGCCCGCTCCGCCACCAAAGGAGGTTTCTGAAGTCTTTGGGAGCCCCAGTGCTCACTCGCGCATATGCAGTATGTAGCCCGCCTGTCTTCAGGAGGACTTGGCTCCCGAAATCACCCGCGTCGGGGGAACAAGGAGACAAACGGACAATGCACAGAGGTATGTGGATCCAGCATAAACACACCTCTGTGCTTAGCTTAGGTGGCCTTGCTCAGGTCAGGTATCCTTTAAATCATAACTCTACTTGTGCACATAATTATTGTTTGTTCTACTTAAGTGCGTCAAACTTCATTTTTTTAAATCGCTTTGGCTGGAGGTCTAGAAATTTGGCCATTGCATCCTGGTCCCTTCAGTCTACACTGGCCACTGTAATGTTATGATCTCTTAAAGGGAACCTAAACTGAAAAGAGATAACACAGGTTAGGAAAACAGTTTGGTTGCTATTTCCCTTTCATGTGAACACCTTGGTTGTTTCTTTGCTTTACATAGTGTGCGAGTTCTCATTGACTTAAAGGGAACCTTCTCTGAGAAGGGATATGGATGTTTCCTATTAAACAATACCAGTTGCTTGGCAGCCCTGCTGATATCTTTGGCTGCAGTAATCACACACCTGAAACAAGCATGCAGCTAATCCAGTCTGACTTCAGTCAGAGCACCTGATCTGCATGCTTATTGAGGGGATGCGGCTAAAAGTATTAGAGACACAGGATCAGCAGGAGAGTCAGGCAATTGGAATTATTTTAAAAGGAAAAATCCATATCCTTCTCAGTTTAGGTTCCCTTTAAGGAATCTTAGGTAAAGGGGTAGTGCCACAATAACAACTCATCATTTTTGTTTTACACCGGTTGAGCTCATTAAATAGCTCCATGACCTGATGTCTGACAAAACCTCGAATGCTGGGAATACACCATGAGTTGTTTTGGCAGATAGATGGCTCGATAAAAAATTTCTAACAGGTCTGATCTGATCTCGATTGTTTTCTCGAATTGATTTTCTCAGAGGTCAATGGAAATTGATTGGAAAATGATCGGCCAGTAAATCTGCTAAAAATAAATTCATTGGCCTCAATTCACTAAGCTTTATCAAACACTTTATCAAACGTTTGATAAAGTGTTTGATAAAGTTTAGTGAATTGAGGCCATTGTGTATTCCCAGCATAAAGGGGTCCATACACTCAGCCAATTTTCTGGCTGATCGATCGCAAATCGGTTGCCCAATCGACCGATCGATGGCCGATTTCGATGGATTTCCATCGAACTGGCAGGGTGGAAAATTTAGGTCGATCTGATGAGATTGCTTATCATTTTTCATTGGCCCTAATGGAAATCTGATGGCAAAAAAATGCCATCAGATCGTTTTTCAACAGATTTCAAACTGAAATCTATTGGAATTCTATCCTAGTAAAAAATGTTCCTTTTACACATCAGATAGATAAGAAATCCATCTGATGATCTATCTGCTGCTAATCTGACGAGTGTATGGGCACCTTTAGTTGCACTTACCTATGTGTTATATAGAGATCTACATACTAGATGTGGATCCTTGCAGCATCTTCTCCAACACGGTACAGACCCCTTTTGTTATTTCCAAGCTCCCCAGGAACCCAGACATGTATTCTGTGGCATGCTTGCTGTAGTACATTTTCCCTCCCCATTGTCTAGCAAACTAGGTTTGTGTGTTATAAGATATTGCTGGCTATTTATATTGTATTTATATACAGAGCAGGCTCTTTTAGAGAGAACACGGAACCGTTCACAACAGTCCCTGCACCGCTGATCTAAATGACATTACGGCTCTTTCACATGAGCCAACTTGTGTTTTAGGTGTATTGTTGTAACTCTTATGCTGCTGTGTACTGTTACCTGAGAGGGTAGAGACACATTCCAGCTACATCTGTTTACTGTGGTTTTTTGTGTGTGGCTTTTTGCATCATGACAGCTAAACTTAAACCTGCTTAAAACAAAACCGATAGAGAGACAAAGTGAGGATCCTAATTACTTTTTCCGGAAATGGGAAATCCATGAGGAGTCCTTGTCAGGAACAAAGAGTGATTGCTCTGCCCTTCCTATTACATGAAGCAAAGCTTAGAAATGTGTCTAGAAAGTACCTGCAGTGCATCCAGGGCTGTGGAGTCGGGAGCAATTTTTGGGTTCCTGAACTCGGTGGTTTCATAAACTGAGGCGTTGGATAATTTTTGTACCGACTCCACAGCCCCGACATCACTGATGATTATGTACCACCTTATGCTGCTTACATTCGGTCATGGAGAATGCGTGGAAATCACCATCATTGGAAAACGTAACTAAAATCTTTCATTTTGCCTCTATCACACGTATAGAGATAAGGGATTGTCCATGAGATGTAAATCATTCTGAGTTGATGCGGGATTATGCAAATACTGTATGCAGTTTTATGCAGCCTGAAAATGATCCAATGGTATTAACCCTTGGTGGGATTTGATCGGCCCATTTTCAAGCTGCATACAGAATTTACATAAACCAGCAACAGCTGGGAATTATTTGCATATTTTGACCGTCCCTAATGGAGATTCTTGTAGAGATGTTCTTCTGGATGAGGCTGCTGATGAAAGCACTTCCTATCTTGTAGCTTCATAAAGGTCTTGTTCTGCTTCAACATCCAGTTTCACAAAGGTGGTATCATTTGATGAAGTGGGCACTATGTAGATGTGTTTAACAGTGGCAGAGGCTTTCTCCACTACATCATCCTGGCAGAGCGGCAGCCTGCTTAATCCACCTAGCTAAAGTGTGCTTAGGCCCCATTCACTCTAAGAAATGCAAAACGCTAGAAAAATCACTTGCGTTTTGCAAAGAGAATTTCCTGTGATTTCTCACTGTGCAGGAACGTGATTTTGGGCCCTTTTCCACTAGCAGTCGCTAGCGTTCACGCTGAACGCTAGCGATTGCTGAATCGCAAAGCTAAAAAATTACCGGCGATTTCCCGATGTTTGCAGCCGCGATTTTGCTATGCTATGCACTGCATAGCGAAATTGCGGCAAATATCGCTCAGCGATCGCGTTTCAGGCAAAAACGAATCACGGTAGTGGAAATACCCTACCGCGATTCCTATGTTATTTAGCAAACCCTATTGATTGTAAAATCGCTAGCGGTTTGCGATTTTGCGATTCCGCTACCGCAAATGCGCTAGTGGAAAAGGGCCCTTTGAAGTAATTGCATTTTGTGATTCTTTAACATTGAAATGCAATCTCTCCAAAATCTCTCCAAAAATGCTGTGTGCATCAATTTGAGATTTCAATGTAAACACGACCATTAATTGTCATTGCCACAGAGCATTTTCAAGCTCTAGCGATTTACAGACAAGCTGAAGTCGCTAGTAAAACGCTCCAGTGTGAATGAGGCCTAAAAGGGAACTTAAAGCAATAGCTATATGGAGACTGACTATTAATTCATTTTACACAATACCAGTTGCCTAACAGTCGTGCTGATCCTCTGCCTTTTAGTCATGGGCTGTGAACAAACATACAGAACAGGTGTTTCTGACAAACATCTGACAGGATTATGTGCATGCTTGTTTCAGGTGTGTGATTTAGATATTACTGCAGTCAAATAGATACACAAGACTGCCAGGCAACTGGTATTGATTATAAGAAAAAATATATATATACTCCTCAGTTCAGGTTCCCTTTAGGGTTTTTACACACCAAATATGTCACGTTATAGCAGCGATAAAAAAATAAAGTTGCACTGCAACAAAGTCACATGTTGTACAACGCAAAGCTGATCAATTTTGGATGGCAATTTCTTCTCTATATAGGCTTACCTGCCACTTAAAAGGCGCAAGCTTCACAAGAGGCATGCGCAAAATTGCATTATTAGGCAAATGTGCGTTGCCGTTTGTTGAAATTAGTGTGTCTTGATGCACGTTGACGCATAACGCACGGCAACTGTAAATGAAGTCTCATTGCGTTAGTTTCAATGCGATTAAACATTATTTTACGCATTCTGTGTGTAAGGGCCCTTAAAGGGAACCTGAAGCGAGTAAAATAATTTAAGATAAACACATGACGTAGCTGCAAATGAATATTACATACTTACTTCACCGTCAGTTCCTCTCAGAAGCTCACCATTTTCTTCTTACAGTGATCCCTTCCAGTTCTGACAAGATTTTGCCAGAACTGAAGTATACCAGTTGGTGTCAGTTACAACATGTTTCCCTATGGCTCAAGTGGGTGATATTACAGTTTAACAGTGTGCTGACCAGGAAGCTGTTATGGGGTAATGGCCATGGAGGACGGAGAATTCTATTGATCAGTGGACAAACAGGACGCAGGAGAGGAGAAAGAGATTGAGGAGTAGACTACACAGGAGGTAAGTATGACCTATTTATGGTTATTTTGACTTTTTATTTTCAGTTCAGGTTCTCTTTAAAGGCTAAAGGAAAGATGCAGAACACAGATGCAGATTAAGCTCAGGTTATTGTGACACTTCCATGACTTGCTGCCATGCCCTCGTCAGAAGATAAAACTGCCCAGCAGAAGAGCTGGTCAATGAAATCGCAGTCATTCTGGCTTCCATGCTAATTTATGCAGTGTAGAATTGGACCAATTAGAATTCACAGGGAGTGCATTTGATTGGTCAAAACCAATCTGCATGCAAGCCAAAATGATAATCATCTCATTAACCATTGCTACCCATTATGTACAGTCAGTGGGATGCCAATAATTCTACAGTGATGCAGACTTTATTTTATGTAAATGTATTTTGTTTGAAAATTGACCAATCAGAAGCAGCAGCTCCATTACCAGCATGCAGGCAACAGAAGTCACCTGTGGGATATATTTAACCATGGTGAGCATGTCTGTTACTTCAAACTGCAGATGTCGCATATTATAGAAGATTGCCATAAGAAGTTCACATTTATTGATGAACAAATAACCACCAAAGCCAGCACATGAAAGCATACAAATCTGACTGTGGGGCCCTGATCCAATCAGAAGACAGCATGGAATGTGTGATGTCAGTAAGGTCCAAGGTATATGGGATAGCCTCACTATACACTTGGGTAGCGACTGAATTACTGTATACCTTGAAGAATAAGTTTTAGTGTCGATCACTGCTGGTGTGGAACCCCATTCCTGACACCTAACTGCAGCCTACCCCCTAATCCTGAATCTCCAACTAACCAGCATCTTAATGTTAACCCCTTTCTGACACTTTCTCACAAGTTCCCCCACCAATATTAAAGTACAACTTAAAGAGACTCTGAAGCGAGAATAAATCTCGCTACAGAGCTCATACTTAGCAGGGGCATGTGTGCCCCTGCTAAACCGCCGCTATCGTGCCGCTAAACGGGGGTCCCTTCACCCCCAAACCCACCCCCGCAAGACTTGGTCGTAAATCTTCCCTTCCTGGAGGCAGGGCTAACGGCTGCAGCCCTGCCTCCAGTCGTGTCTATCGGACGCGCATCGCCGCCTCTCCCCCGCCCCTCTCAGTGAAGGAAGACACAGAGGGGCGGGGGAGAGGCGGAGATACGTGTCTGACAGACGCGCGTGGGGCAGGGCTGAGGCGGTTAGCCCTGCCCCAATGCGGAAGCGCTCCCCCGCTTTACGGAGGGGATTTGGGGGTGAAGAGACCCCCGTTAAGCCGCGGGATAGCGGCGGTTTAGCACGGGCACACATGCCCCTGCTATCTATGAGGTCTGAAGCGAGATTTATTCTCGCTTCAGACTCTTAAGGGAGAGGGAAATGTCAGCTGTCCTATTTATTTCCTTTTAAATAATACCATGTGCCTGGCCTCCTGCTGATCTTTTATGCATCAGTAGCATCTGAATCACACCTGAAACAAGCATGAGGAATGCATCAAATGATCATCATATTTGTTCAGGATCGATGGCAGGGGATCAGCAGGACAACCAGGCAATCCCTCTCACTTCACCAGACCGCCATGCTCAGATGGAAGTCCGTGGGGTGCCGTCTGAGCTGAGCATTAGCAAGTGCCTGGCCAGATGACTGTGCTCCTCAAGAGTAGTGATGCCACGAAATGGTCACCATCTAGCTACTTCCTGGCGAGCGAGCTGTGGTGGCTGTCTTTGTGGCATGCACATTACCTAGTCACGGCATCCCAAACAAGGCCACACGCCGTGATTATATAGTGCGCATGTGCAGAGTGCTACCAGCCACAAAGGTTCATGCCGCCACGCCAGCAAACTACTGCCACAGCTCGCCAGGCCGGAAGTAGGTACAGTGGGTTGCAAAAGTATTCTGCCCCTTAAAGTTTTCCACATTTTGTCACATTACTGCCACAAATATGCATCAATTTTATTGGAATTCCACGTGAAAGACCAATACAAAGTGGTGTACATGTGAGAAGTGAATCGAAAATCATACGTGATTCCAAACATTTTTTACAAATCAATAACTGCAAAGTGGGGTGTGCGTAATTATTCAGCCCCCTGAGTCAATACTGTGTAGAACCACCTTTTTCTGCAATTACAGCTGCCAGTCTTTTAGGGTATGTCTCTACCAGCTTTGCACATCTAGAGACTGAAATCCTTGCCCATTCTTCTTTGCAAAACAGCTCCAGCTCAGTCAGATTAGATGGACAGCGTTTGTGAACAGCAGTTTTCAGATCTTGCCACAGATTCTCGATTGCATTTAGATCTGGACTTTGACTGGGCCATTCTAACACATGGATATGTTTTGATTTAAACCATTCCATTGTTGCCCTGGCTTTATGTTTAGGGTCATTGTGCTGCTGAAAGGTGAACCTCCGGCCCAGTCTCAAGTCTTTTGCAGACTCCAAGAGGTTTTCTTCCAAGTTTGCCCTGTATTTGGCTCCATCCATTTTCCCATCAACTCTGACCAGCTTCCCTGTCCCTGCTGAAGAGACACACCCCCTGAGCATGATGCTGCCACCACCACCATATTGGACAGCGGGGATGGTGTGTTCAGAGTGATGTGCAGTGTTAGTTTTCCGCCACATATAGCGTTTTACATTTTGGCCAAAAAGTTCCATTTTGGTCTCATCTGACCAGAGCACCTTCTTCCACATGGTTGCTGTGTCCCCCACATGGCTTGTGGCAAACTGCAAACGGGACCTCTTATGCTTTCTGTTAACAATGCCTTTCTTCTTGCCACTCTTCCATAAAGGCCAACTTTGTACAGTGCGTGACTAATAGTTGTCCCATGGACAGAGTCTCCCACCTGAGCTGTAGATCTCTGCAGCTCGTCCAGAGTCACCATGGGCCTCTTGACTGCATTTCTGATCAGCGCTCTCCTTGTTCGGCCTGAGAGTTTAGGTGGATGGCCTTGTCTTGGTAGGTTTACAGTTGTGCCATACTCCTGTTCAAGGCTTTGGAAATCTTTTTGTAGCCTAAAGCCCCATCTACATGATACGATTCTTTGTGCAATTCGATTACGATTCTATTTGCGATACGGTTAAATCTGACTTGTCCGATCGGGATTCGATTCAATTCGATTTGCCATTGTTTTGCAATGGCGAATCGAATCCCGATCGGACATGTCAGATTTAATTGGATCGTAAATAGAATCGTAATCGAATCGCACAAAGAATCGTATCGTGTAGATTGGGCTTTAGCCTGCTTTAAATTTCTCAATAACTTGATCCCTGGCCTGTCTTGTGTGTTCTTTGGACTTCACGGTGTTGTTGCTCCCAATATTCTCTTAGACAACCTCTGAGGCCCTCACAGAGCAGCTGTATTTGTAGTGACATTAGATTACACACAGGTGCACTCTATTTAGTCATTAGCACTCATCAGGCAATGTCTATAGGCAACTGACTGCACTCAGATCAAAGGGGGCTGAATAATTATGCACACACCACTTTGCAGTTTTTTATTTGTAAAAAAAAAATGTTTGGAATCCTGTATGATTTTCGTTCCACTTCTCACATGTACACCACTTTGTGTTGGTCTTTCATGTGGAATTCCAATAAAATTGATTCATGTTTGTGGCAGTAATATGACAAAATGTGGAAAACTTCAAGGGGGCTGAATACTTTTGCAAGCCACTGTACATGGTGAATGTCTGCTTAAAGGGGAACTGAAGTAAGAGGTATACGGAGGCTGCCATATTTATTTCCTTTTAATCAATACCAGTTGCCTTGCAGCCCTGCTGATTCCCTGCCTCTAATACTATTAGCCATAGCCCCTGAACAAGCATGCAGCAGATCAGGTGTTTCAGACTTTAAAATCAGATCAGACAAGGCTAGCTGCATGCTTGTTTCTGGTGTAATTCAGATAATACTGCAGAGAAATAGACCAGCAGGGCTGCCAGGCAACTGGTATTGATTAAAAGGAAATAAATGTGGCCGCCTCCGTATACCTCTTACTTCAGTTCCCCTTAAAGAGTAAAGAGTAAATGTGATAATGAAAAAAACATTGTGTATACATTTTTCTTAGATGGCAGGTAACACACTGTGTGTCAAACAATACAGGCCTGGGGTTACTGCCTTGCATGAAATTGCCTCCAAAGGTGTTCGTGGCTGGAAGGCTGAACTGGCCAATGCTGAAGCGTACGCTGTCAAGCCGGCCTTAGACCTGAGTGATCGCTCAGGGTGTCATTACACACCTGCTGTAAGTAGCAGTGAAATTGCGGTGTGTGTTATACGCACAATATTACCCCTGCTTAGTGAGTATGTCCCAGTGTGCTTATTTGTTGCGCATTTGAGTTTGACGGTATTGTTTTATGACCCAGTGTGAGGGCCAAGCTTCTGAGGGGGCACCAAAGTCAAGTTTCGCTCAAGGTGTTGTGAAACTTAAAGGGAACCTTAACTTAGAGGGATATGGATGTTTCCTTTTTAACAATACCAGTGTCTTGGCAGTCCTACTGATCTCTTTGGCTGCAGTAGTGGCTGAATCACATACCTGCAACAAGCATGCAGGTAATCCAGTCTGACTTCAGTCAGAGCACCTGATCTGTATATTCTTTGAGGGGCTGTGTCTAAAAGTATTAGAGACACAAGATCAGCAGGAGAGTCAGGGAACTGGTATTATTTTAAAAGGAAAAATCAATATCCTTCTCAGTTTAGGTTCCCTTTAAAGCGACGGACACACGTGATAACCGCCATCTTAAATAGCCGATAAGTGTTTCAGCCACTGATTGTTGTGTGCATGCAGAAGAAAAGACAACGAGGCACTGTAAATGCACAAAGGGTACTTTTACTCAACGGTGATCACACATCGGGTGAGCGGTGGGGGTGACAGAGGCCTGACAGCCGTTTCGCTTACAACTAAGCTTCCTCAGAGGCCAATAAAGAGTACATCAGAACCCAAGTGTGTAAGGATTTAATTAGGTCTCTCTTACCGCAAAGTTGCGGCTGACGCCGTCCGCTCGTGCTGGCTGCGGCTTCCGGCGCAGAAGCTCCGCCCCCCGGAAGTGACGTAGATGCTGCTCTAACCAATTGGTGAGCAGCGTGTCTCCCTGCTCATACGCATCGTCATCTTCCTTATGGGGATGTCATCGCGCGCCTGCCCATTGGTCAGCGATGGCGGCGGGTTGCCATAGTGATCATTGACCCTATCAAAACACACAGGGGGACACAGCTGTCTGTCATGAATAACATAGTGAAGTTAGAAACTTTAAAACTACATATAGAAAAAGAACACTCGTGCAATAAATGGACATAGAGAGGTAGTTGACCATTAATACTTAGAAAGAAAGCAATGCAGCTCATTCCTTTCGTTTAGCCCTAGTTGGCCACACGCTTTTGTCTCATAAATCAATCTGGCTTCATGTTGCAGCAAATTCATGACAGACGGCTGTGTCCCTCTGTGTGTTTTGATAGGGTCAATGATCACTATGGCAACCCGCCGCCATCGCTGACCAATGGGCAGGCGCGCGATGACATCCCCATAAGGAAATTGACAACGCGTATGAGCGGGGAGACCCGTTGCTCACCAATTGGTTAGAGCGGCGTCTACGTCACTTCCGGGGGGGAAGCCGCGGCCAGCACGAGCGGACGGCATCAGCCGCAACTTTGCGGTAAGGGAGACCTATTTAAAACCTTACACACTTGGGTTCTGATGTACTCTACATTGGCCTCTGAGGAAGCTTAGTTGTAAGCGAAACGGCTGTCAGGCCTCTGTCACCCCCACCGCTAACCCGATGTGTGATCACCGTTGAGTAAAGGTACACTTTGTGCATTTACAGTGCCTCGTTGTCTTTTCTTCTGCATGCATACAAGATTGTCCATAAGAGAGCTCGTATGTGCTGGGCCTACTCCGTTGTCTTGCCAATCTCTCCCTTTTTGCCCACATCTAGTGCCAGTTTCTACTCTTCATTTTTGTGCACCGATTGTTGTGTACAGCGACCGCTGATAGTTATTGCTTGGGCATCATTAAAGATCCATCCTGACAGATCCTTCACCTCCTTAGCAGTAACCACAAGCTACACTCTGGGGTGGAAAAATGCAGCTCACAGTGGTAACTCCGAGCTACACTCGTGGTAGCTGCCGGGAGGTCAATGCAGAGCATTGCGCACAGCGGGCGTTCTCACCTCCCGGGCGATCCAGACACTGGTGGCCATTCCTCTTCTCCGAGGCTCTGCTTCCGGTACGACTGTTGACTGTCACCATAACGACAGCCGGCAATCTCACTATAGGGTTACAGTGCCATCTGGAGGACTGAGGGAGAACTGCTGCGCTGGATCCCAGGGAGGTGCATAAGTGCAGGGGCTTCGCCAGGCTTTTTCGTGGTATGATTTATGGGTCTAAAAGCACATGAAAAAATGGTACCACTTTTAGACCCTAAAATCAGGAAGGAATCATACCGCCAGGGAGGTTAATGACCCCCGATGCCCAAGCATTGACCATTCGCAATGCTTTTTACAAGTTTCGCTGACTGATTAACCACTTGAGGACCCACCCTTTACCCCCCCTTAAGGACCAGCGCTGGTTTGATTGATCTGTGCTGGGTGGGCTCTGCAGCCCCCAGCACAGATCAGGGTGCAGGCAGGGAGATCAGATTGCCCCCCTTTTTTCCCCCCTATGGGGATGATGTGCTGGGGGGGTCTGATCTCTCCTGCCTGCTGTGGGTGGCGGGGGGGGGCACCTCAAAGCCCCCCTCCGCGGCGAAATTCCCCCCTCCCTCTCCTACCTGCTGCCTCCCCCGGTGATCGGGGCTGCACAGGACGGCTATCCGTCCTGTGCAGCCAGTGACAGGACGTCCCCTGTCACATGGCGGCGATCCCCGGCCGCTGATTGGCCGAGGATCGCCGATCTGCCTTACGGCGCTGCTGCGCAGCAGCGCCGTACAAATGTAAACAAAGCGGATTATTTCCGCTTGTGTTTACATCTAGCCTGCGAGCCGCCATCGGCGGCCCGCAGGCTTTTCACGGAGCCCCCCGCCGTGATTTGACAGGAAGCAGCCGCTCGTACGAGCGGCTGCTTCCTGATTAATTAGGCTGCAGCTGGCGACGCAATACTGCGTCGCTGGTCCTGCAGCTGCCACTTTGCCGACGCACGTTATGAGTGTGCGGTCGGCAAGTGGTTAAAGCTGCTTCGTCGTCCGCCGATCGTTGTCCCTCTGCCCCCCTCCATAGCAACAGAACACATCGCTAGACTTAAGGCTGTGTCTGTACAGCATCGTTCCACAAATTGCCGCCCAAGGGATCATGTCTCTATCCCGGACGGGCGACAATTCTAGTGTGTGTACTTGGCTTAGGGCCAGGCCTGCTCCTGTACGAAAGAGCCAATTAGCAATCAGTCCTCTCAATGGGCCAGTGGCTCTAAAACTGCACTTCCAAAGAGTCTATTTGGTGGGCCAGACAGCAGCCATTATGTCAACATGCAGAACAAATGACAAGTACACTTTTTTCACACATTATCTGTATTGTAATGCGTTCTGAAGAAGGAGTGGGGCCGTGTAGGCAGTACAGAGATGGGCATGGAAAGTTGTTGAAAGCCTTGTTTTCTACAGGGATATATATATAAAAAAAATAGGAACATCAGTTTTCATTTATCTGGAATAAAGGCACAAAATATCAAGCAAAATGAGATAATTGTAGAGTAGAGCTGATCAACACAGTGTAAATTATATGCAGCTTGAAATTGGGCCAATTCTAATCATCAGGAAGTACAATTGATTCACTCAGTTCCAAGCTCCTTACAATATACCATATTATCACAATCTTAAAGAGACTCTGTAATTTAAAAAAAAAGGGCCCCTGGGGAGATGGGGGGGTACGTATCTCGGGAGGGGGAAGCATCTGGATCCTATCGAGGCTTCCCCGTCGTCCTCCGTCCCATGGTGGTCTCGCTGGGACCCTCCAAAGCCACAGCCGACAATTTGTCTCGCTGGGACCCTCCAAAGCCACAGCCGACAATTTGTCTCGCTGGGACGCTCCAAAGCCACAGCCGACAATTTGTCTCGCTGGGACGCTCCAAAGCCACAGCCGACAATTTGTCTCGCTGGGACGCTCCAAAGCCACAGCCGACAATTTGTCTCGCTGGGACCCTCCAAAGCCACAGCCGACAATTTGTCTCGCTGGGACCCTCCAAAGCCACAGCCGACAATTTGTCTTGCTGGGACCCTCCAAAGCCACAGCTGACAATTTGTCAGGCTGTGGCGCAGGCGCAGTAAGTAACGTCTGCAATATTTACCTTCCCGGCTCCAGCACAGGAGCAGTAGCGGCTCTCAGCTCAGGATCAGGTGGAAATAGCCAAATCCCAGTTGGGTCCACTTTACTGCACAGGTGCAAGTCGCCTGCGCCGTAGAATGAACCTGACTGGGATCAGCCATTTCCGCCTGATCCCGAGCCGCTACTTAAAGGGGCAGTATTGCAAAAATAGTCCTTTTTACTTCATTACATATAAGTTATGTACAAGTGGAGTAATACTTTTAAACACCAAGGATCACTCCCGGGAGAGGAGAAAAGGACAGCGCTCCACAGTAATATAAGTATAAATATATAAATTTGCACCAATGTCACCAATTATTGTATTGGGGATCCGCAGACTTCAACCGAGTACACACTGCTTCTTAAAAGGCAGTATTGCACTATCACCTGCTTTTTTACAGGGAAATCCTAGGCTCCTATTGGGGAGGCAGGATTGTGATCGCAACTTCGTTTGGTGGACTGGAATACTTTTAAACACGTTTAGTAGCTAAACAAATGTAATTAGTACACTGGCATTACCTATTTGAAGCAAGGGAGCCACGTCAGAAGAAACATTTACTGACGCCGATTTAGACAATACCATTATGCTGTAGGAGGCAGCTAAATCAGCTGTTTGGGGTGGCATTATATTTCCCCCTTGAGACGTTAGAAATAGGATCCTCCACCTTGGGAACTGCACGACCTTGTAACTGCACTCTCGTGCAGTTCCCCCAGCTCATGTGAGCCGCGTGACGTCACCGCACTTCACAGATCCTAATGCTGCCTGCAGAGGCCCCTTCACCGCAGCTGGCAAGGACACGGACACCTATTGCTGTCGGTTGCTGTGGTTACCAGCTTTCAGCTCTGCGCAGCATTGTGGCAGCAGCACGGAGCAGCCAGGAGTTGTAGCTGTGTCTTGCTAGCATCTAACATTACGATTAAAATTGTTGTTTTATTCACGAGGCAAGCATTCTTAGAAGGAAAGAGTTACATTTTTACTGCTTTCCTTCTAAGAATGCTTGCCTCGTGAATAAAACAACAACTTTAATCGTAAAGTTAGATGCTAGCAGGACACAGCTACAACTCCTGGCTGCTCCGTGCTGCTGCCACAATGCTGCGCAGAGCTGAAAGCTAGTAACCACAGCAACGGACAGCAATAGGTGTCCGTGTCCTTGCCAGCAGCGGTGAAGGGGCCTTGGCAGACAGCATTAGGATCTGTGAAGTGCGGTGACGTCACGCAGCTCACATGAGCTGGGGGAACTGCACGAGAGTGCAGTTACAAGGTGGAGGATCCTATTTCTAACGTCTCAAGGGGGAAATATAATGCCACCCCAAACAGCTGATTTAGCTGCCTCCTACAGCATAATGGTATTGTCTAAATCGGCGTCAGTAAATGTTTCTTCTGACGTGGCTCCCTTGCTTAAAATAGGTAATGCCAGTGTACTAATTACATTTGTTCAGCCACTAAACGTGTTTAAAGTATTACTCCACTTGTACATAACTTATATGTAATGAAGTAAAAAGGACTATTTTCGCAATACTGCCCCTTTAATTGGAGTGTTTTTCAGGCTCTACAGTGTATGCCTACATTAGACACAGTTACTGCTAATCTTAACCTTTCATGTACATATACCAATGTAGACAGGAAAAATGACTAACTATCACTAATGTTGAGTGCCAAACAGCAATTCAGAACTCATTGATTGCAAAGTGCTAACATGGCAGATTAAACGCTCTACTTTGGGCCCTAAGTGTCTTATGGGTGCACTGCTATAGAGCCGAATGGTAGCACCTGTAACCCCGCGTGTTATTTGTCAGAAAACTGGTACCCGCTCAGTATGTGTATCCAGATGACCTCTAACACCTCCCCCCCTCCCCCAAAGGGAAAAAAAAAACATGGTGTGATTAGGTTGGTAACACATGAGAACACTTAATTTGCACTATGAGATCAGGCCATTCGCACTTTGCATAGAGTGAATGTCCTGTTCTATAAACCTAGTGCAAATGGTTTGGTTTGTTCACATAGTGTGAATGGTCTGATCTCATCATGAACCTTTTGCGAGCAGGCCTGATCTCATGAACCTGGTATCAAACCTAGTGAGAATAGGCCATTCACACTAGGTTGACAAGATCAGGCCTAGGGTGAAGGACCTGATCTCATCATAAACGTAGTGTGAATGGTCAGTTTGCATAGAGTGAGTGACCCGATTCATCATGAACCTATTGTAAACAACTTCATTGCATACACCTAGTGATCACATAAACCTAGTGTAAATAGGCTGTTTGCATAGTGTGAACTACCTAATCTGTTAAACCTAGTGTGTGTGGCACCTGTTCACATAGTGTAAATGTCTGATTTCATGAACGTTGTGCGAGCTGCCTGTTATTCTGAACCTAGTATGAGTGGCCTGATCGCATGAACCTAGTGTGAGCGGCCTGATCGCATGAACCTAGTGTGAGCGGCCTGATCGCATGAACCTAGTGTGAGCGGCCTGATCGCATGAACCTAGTGTGAGCGGCCTGATCGCATGAACCTAGTGTGAGCGGCCTGATCGCATGAACCTAGTGTGAGCGGCCTGATCGCATGAACCTAGTGTGAGCGGCCTGATCGCATGAACCTAGTGTGAGCGGCCTGATCGCATGAACCTAGTGTGAGCGGCCTGATCGCATGAACCTAGTGTGAGCGGCCTGATCGCATGAACCTAGTGTGAGCGGCCTGATCGCATGAACCTAGTGTGAGCGGCCTGATCGCATGAACCTAGTGTGAGCGGCCTGATCGCATGAACCTAGTGTGAGCGGCCTGATCGCATGAACCTAGTGTGAGCGGCCTGATTGCATGAACCTAGTGTGAGCGGCCTGATTGCATGAACCTAGTGTGAGCGGCCTGATTGCATGAACCTAGTGTGAGCGGCCTGATTGCATGAACCTAGTGTGAGCGGCCTGATTGCATGAACCTAGTGTGAGCGGCCTGATTGCATGAATCTAGTGTGAATGGACTGATCGCATGAATCTAGTGTGAGCGGCCTGATTGCATGAATCTAGTGTGAGCGGCCTGATTGCATGAATCTAGTGTGAGCGGCCTGATCGCATGAATCTAGTGTGAGCGGCCTGATCGCATGAATCTAGTGTGAATGGACTGATCGCATGAACATAGAGTGAGCTTCCTATTTTCAGTGTGAACGGCCTGATCTCATGAACATAGAGCGAGCTGCCTGTACGCATAAGGCAAAACACCTGATCTAAAGCCCGTTCATGATGAGACCAGGCCATTCACACATGAGATCAGGCCATTCACACTAGGTTCATGATGAGATTGGGCCGTTCACACTAGGTTCATGATGAGATCGGGCCGTTCACACATGATGAGATCACACTACGTTTATGATGAGATTGGGCCGTTCACACTACGTTTATGATGAGATCGGGCCGTTCACACGTTTATGACGAGATCGGGCCATTCACACTAGGTTTATGATGAGATTGGGCCTTTCACACATGAGATCGGGCCATACACATTAGGTTCATGAGATTGGGCCGTTCACATTAGATTCATGATGAGATCAGGCCGTTCACACATGATGAGATCAGGCCGTTCACACATGATGAGATCAGGCCGTTTACACATGATGAGATCAGGCCGTTCACACATGATGAGATCAGGCCGTTCACACATGAGATCAGGCCATTCACACTAGGTTCATGATGAGATCGGACCGTTCACACTAGGTATATGATGAGATCGGGCCGTTCACAGTAGATTCATGATGAGATCGGCCGTTCACACTAGGTTCATAATGAGATCGGGCCTTTCACACATTAGACTGGGCTGTTCACACTAGGTTCATGATGAGATCGGGCCGTTCACACATGATGAGATCGGGCCGTTCACACATGATGAGATCGGGCCGTTCACACATGATGAGATCGGGCCGTTCACACATGATGAGATCGGGCCGTTCACACATGATGAGATCGGGCCGTTCACACATGATGAGATCGGGCCGTTCACACATGATGAGATCGGGCCGTTCACACATGATGAGATCGGGCCGTTCACACATGATGAGATCGGGCCGTTCACACATGATGAGATCGGGCCGTTCACACATGATGAGATCGGGCCGTTCACACATGATGAGATCGGGCCGTTCACACATGATGAGATCGGGCCGTTCACACTAGGTTCATGATGAGATCGGGCCGTTCACACTAGGTTCATGATGAGATCGGGCCGTTCACACTAGGTTCATGATGAGATCGGGCCGTTCACACTAGGTTCATGATGAGATTGGGCCGTTCACACTAGGTTCATGATGAGATCGGGCCGTTCACACTAGGTTCATGATGAGATCGGGCCGTTCACACTAGGTTCATGATGAGATTGGGCCGTTCACACTAGGTTCATGATGAGATTGGGCCGTTCACACTAGGTTCATGATGAGATTGGGCCGTTCACACTAGGTTCATGATGAGATTGGGCCGTTCACACTAGGTTCATGATGAGATTGGGCCGTTCTCACTAGGTTCATGATGAGATCGGGCCGTTCACACATGATGAGATCGGGCCGTTCACACATGACGAGATCGGGCCGTTCACACTAGTTTCATGATGAGATCAGGCCTTTCACACATGAGATCAGGCCTTTCACACATGATGAGATCAGGCCGTTCACACTAGGTATATGATGAGATCAGGCCGTTCACAGTAGGTTCACGATGAGATCAGGCCGTTCACAGTAGGTTCACGATGAGATCAGGCCGTTCACACTAGGTTCACGATGAGATCAGGCCGTTCACACTAGGTTCACGATGAGATCAGGCCGTTCACACTAGGTTCACAATGAGATCAGACTGTTCACACTAGGTTGATGTGCACACATGATGAGATTAGGCCGTTCACACTAGGTATATGATGAGATTAGACCGTTCACACTAGGTATATGATGAGATTAGACCGTTCACACTAGGTATATGATGAGATTAGACCGTTCACACTAGGTATATGATGAGATTAGACCGTTCACACTAGGTATATGATGAGATTAGACCGTTCACACTAGGTATATGATGAGATTAGACCGTTCACACTAGGTATATGATGAGATCGGGCCGTTCACACTAGGTTCATGATGAGATCGGGCCGTTCACACTAGGTTCATGATGAGATCGGGTCGTTCACACTAGGTTCATGATGAGATCGGGCCGTTCACACATGACGAGATCGGGCCATTCACACATGACGAGATCGGGCCGTTCACACATGACGAGATCGGGCCGTTCACACATGACGAGATCGGGCCGTTCACACATGACGAGATCGGGCCGTTCACACTAGGTTTATGATCAGATTGGGCCGTTCACACTAGGTTTATGATCAGATTGGGCCGTTCACACTAGGTTTATGATCAGATTGGGCCGTTCACACTAGGTTCATGATGAGATCGGGCCGTTCACACATGACGAGATCGGGCCGTTCACACATGACGAGATCGGGCCGTTCACACATGACGAGATCGGGCCGTTCACACATGACGAGATCGGGCCGTTCACACTAGGTTCATGACGAGATCGGGCCGTTCACACTAGGTTCATGACGAGATCGGGCCGTTCACACTAGGTTCATGACGAGATCGGGCCGTTCACACTAGGTTCATGACGAGATCGGGCCGTTCACACTAGGTTCATGACGAGATCGGGCCGTTCACACTAGGTTCATGATGAGATCGGGCCGTTCACACTAGTTTCATGATGAGATCGGGCCTTTCACACATGATGAGATCGGGCCTTTCACACATGATGAGATCGGGCCTTTCACACATGATGAGATCGGGCCTTTCACACATGACGAGATCGGGCCTTTCACACATGACGAGATCGGGCCGTTCACACTAGGTTCACGATGAGATCAGGCCGTTCACACTAGGTTCACGATGAGATCAGGCCGTTCACAGTAGGTTCACGATGAGATCAGGCCGTTCACAGTAGGTTCACGATGAGATCAGGCCGTTCACAGTAGGTTCACGATGAGATCAGGCCGTTCACAGTAGGTTCACAATGAGATCAGGCTGTTCACACTAAGTTCACGATGAGATCAGGCTGTTCACACTAAGTTCACGATGAGATCAGGCTGTTCACACTAAGTTCACAATGAGATCAGACTTTTCACACTAGGTTGATGTGCACACATGATGAGATTAGGCCGTTCACACTAGGTATATGATGAGATTAGACCGTTCACACTAGGTTTATGATGAGATTAGACCGTTCACACTAGGTATATGATGAGATTAGACCGTTCACACTAGGTTCATGATGAGATTGGGCCGTTCACGCTAGGTTCATGATGAGATTGGGCTGTTCACACTAGGTTCATGATGAGATTGGGCCGTTCACACTAGGTTCATGATGAGATCGGGTCGTTCACACTAGGTTCATGATGAGATCGGGCCGTTCACACATGACGAGATCGGGCCGTTCACACATGACGAGATCGGGCCGTTCACACATGACGAGATCGGGCCGTTCACACTAGGTATATGATGAGATTAGACCGTTCACACTAGGTTCATGATGAGATTGGGCCGTTCACGCTAGGTTCATGATGAGATTGGGCCGTTCACGCTAGGTTCATGATGAGATTGGGCCGTTCACGCTAGGTTCATGATGAGATTGGGCCGTTCACACTAGGTTCATGATGAGATCGGGCCGTTCACACATGACGAGATCGGGCCGTTCACACATGACGAGATCGGGCCGTTCACACATGACGAGATCGGGCCGTTCACACATGACGAGATCGGGCCGTTCACACATGACGAGATCGGGCCGTTCACACTAGGTTTATGATCAGATTGGGCCGTTCACACTAGGTTTATGATCAGATTGGGCCGTTCACACTAGGTTTATGATCAGATTGGGCCGTTCACACTAGGTTCATGATGAGATCGGGCCGTTCACACATGACGAGATCGGGCCGTTCACACATGACGAGATCGGGCCGTTCACACTAGGTTCACGATGAGATCAGGCCGTTCACACTAGGTTCACGATGAGATCAGGCCGTTCACACTAGGTTCACAATGAGATCAGACTGTTCACACTAGGTTGATGTGCACACATGATGAGATTAGGCCGTTCACACTAGGTATATGATGAGATTAGACCGTTCACACTAGGTATATGATGAGATTAGACCGTTCACACTAGGTATATGATGAGATTAGACCGTTCACACTAGGTATATGATGAGATTAGACCGTTCACACTAGGTATATGATGAGATTAGACCGTTCACACTAGGTATATGATGAGATTAGACCGTTCACACTAGGTATATGATGAGATCGGGCCGTTCACACTAGGTTCATGATGAGATCGGGCCGTTCACACTAGGTTCATGATGAGATCGGGTCGTTCACACTAGGTTCATGATGAGATCGGGCCGTTCACACATGACGAGATCGGGCCATTCACACATGACGAGATCGGGCCGTTCACACATGACGAGATCGGGCCGTTCACACATGACGAGATCGGGCCGTTCACACATGACGAGATCGGGCCGTTCACACTAGGTTTATGATCAGATTGGGCCGTTCACACTAGGTTTATGATCAGATTGGGCCGTTCACACTAGGTTTATGATCAGATTGGGCCGTTCACACTAGGTTCATGATGAGATCGGGCCGTTCACACATGACGAGATCGGGCCGTTCACACATGACGAGATCGGGCCGTTCACACATGACGAGATCGGGCCGTTCACACATGACGAGATCGGGCCGTTCACACTAGGTTCATGACGAGATCGGGCCGTTCACACTAGGTTCATGACGAGATCGGGCCGTTCACACTAGGTTCATGACGAGATCGGGCCGTTCACACTAGGTTCATGACGAGATCGGGCCGTTCACACTAGGTTCATGACGAGATCGGGCCGTTCACACTAGGTTCATGATGAGATCGGGCCGTTCACACTAGTTTCATGATGAGATCGGGCCTTTCACACATGATGAGATCGGGCCTTTCACACATGATGAGATCGGGCCTTTCACACATGATGAGATCGGGCCTTTCACACATGACGAGATCGGGCCTTTCACACATGACGAGATCGGGCCGTTCACACTAGGTTCACGATGAGATCAGGCCGTTCACACTAGGTTCACGATGAGATCAGGCCGTTCACAGTAGGTTCACGATGAGATCAGGCCGTTCACAGTAGGTTCACGATGAGATCAGGCCGTTCACAGTAGGTTCACGATGAGATCAGGCCGTTCACAGTAGGTTCACAATGAGATCAGGCTGTTCACACTAAGTTCACGATGAGATCAGGCTGTTCACACTAAGTTCACGATGAGATCAGGCTGTTCACACTAAGTTCACAATGAGATCAGACTTTTCACACTAGGTTGATGTGCACACATGATGAGATTAGGCCGTTCACACTAGGTATATGATGAGATTAGACCGTTCACACTAGGTTTATGATGAGATTAGACCGTTCACACTAGGTATATGATGAGATTAGACCGTTCACACTAGGTTCATGATGAGATTGGGCCGTTCACGCTAGGTTCATGATGAGATTGGGCTGTTCACACTAGGTTCATGATGAGATTGGGCCGTTCACACTAGGTTCATGATGAGATCGGGTCGTTCACACTAGGTTCATGATGAGATCGGGCCGTTCACACATGACGAGATCGGGCCGTTCACACATGACGAGATCGGGCCGTTCACACATGACGAGATCGGGCCGTTCACACTAGGTATATGATGAGATTAGACCGTTCACACTAGGTTCATGATGAGATTGGGCCGTTCACGCTAGGTTCATGATGAGATTGGGCCGTTCACGCTAGGTTCATGATGAGATTGGGCCGTTCACGCTAGGTTCATGATGAGATTGGGCCGTTCACGCTAGGTTCATGATGAGATCAGGCCGTTCACACTAGGTTCACGATGAGATCAGGCCGTTCACACTAGGTTCACAATGAGATCAGACTGTTCACACTAGGTTGATGTGCACACATGATGAGATTAGGCCGTTCACACTAGGTATATGATGAAATTAGACCGTTCACACTAGGTATATGATGAGATTAGACCGTTCACACTAGGTATATGATGAGATTAGACCGTTCACACTAGGTATATGATGAGATTAGACCGTTCACACTAGGTATATGATGAGATCGGGCCGTTCACACTAGGTTCATGAGATCGGGCCGTTCACACTAGGTTCATGATGAGATTGGGCCGTTCACACTAGGTTCATGATGAGATTGGGCCATTCACACTAGGTTCATGATGAGATCAGGCCGTTCACGCAGGATGAGATCAGGCCGTTCACGCAGGATGAGATCAGGCCGTTCACGCAGGATGAGATCAGGCCGTTCACACTAGGTTCATGATGAGATCAGACCGTTCACACTAGGTATATGATGAGATCAGGCCGTTCACACTAGGTTCACTATGAGATCAGACCGTTCACACTACATTGATGATGAGATTGGGCCATTCACACTAGGTTGATGATGACATCAGGCCTTTCACACATGAGATCAGGCCGTTCACACTAGGTTCATGATGAGATTGGGCCACTCATACTAGGTTCATGAGATCGGGCCGTTCACAACATGAGATCGGGCCGTTCACACTAGGTTCATGATGAGATCGGGCCGTTCACAGTAGATTCATGATGAGATCGGGCCGTTGACACTAGGTTCATGATGAGATCAGGCCTTTTGCATTATGCAAATTTCACTAGGCTTATGAGATTAGTCCATTCACACTAGGTTTATGAGATTAGTCCATTCACACTATGTGAACTGTTCATTCTCATAGGTTAAAGAGGCCTGATCTCATAAACCTAGTGTGAAAGGCCAGTTTGCTTAGTGCAAAAGGCCGGATTTCATAAACCTAGTGAACTGCCTGGTATTGTGTAAAAGGCTTGACCTCTTACAATGTAAGAACTAGCCATTCACACAAGGTTTATACGCCCTGTTCTAGTGCAAAAGGCCTGATGTCATACCTAGTAAACTGCCTTTTCTTATAGTGTGAACAGCCTCCTCTCAAAAGCCTAGGGTGAATGGGCAGTTTACATAGTGCAAATGGCCTGCTTTCCTAAACCTAGTGCGAACGGCCCTTTTGCTCTATGAAAACTGGTTGTTCACACTAGATTTATGAGAGCAGGCTTCACATTAGGTTTATGAAATCAGACCATTCAAAAACTGTTCAGGCGATCAGGTTGTTCTCATACAAATAGTGACCTGCCTGTTATATTGAGAACAGCCTGATCGCCTGAACATTATGAATGGCCTGATTTCATAAACCTAATTTGAGGCCTGCTCTTATAAATCTAGTGTGAACAGCTAGTTTGCATAGTGCAAAAGGCCCATCACACTAGGTTTAGGAGAACAGGTCTGTCGTGCTATGCAAAATGGCCTTTCACACTATGAGAATGGACAGTTTGCATAGTGGAAAAGGCCTGTTCTCAGTGTGAATGACCCATTACCATAGTGTGAAAGTCCTGATCACATATGCCTACTGAACTGCCAGTTCTCATAGTGAGAAAGGCCTGATATCCTGAACCTATTGTGTATGGCCTGTTTTCATAGTGTGAAAGATTTAATCTCCTAAGCCTAGTGTGAACAGGCCTTTCACGCTATGAGAACAGGCTTTTTGCACTATGCGAACTGGCCTTTCACATTAGGTTTAGGAGTTCAGTCCTCATAAAGTTTATGTGAACAGGCCTTTTGCACTATGCAAACTGGCCATTCACACAAGACTTATAAGCTCAAGCCTTTGATACTATGAGAACATGCAGTTCACGAAGATTATGAGATCAGGCCTTACACTATGAGAATGGACAGTTTGCATAGTGAAAAAGGCCTGATCTCATAAACCTTGTGTGAATGGCCAGTTTGCATAGTACAAAAGGCCTGTTCTCATAGAACTATTGTGAACAGCCTGTTTGAATACTGTAAATGGCCCGATCTCATGAAACTAGTGTGAGCGGCCAACTCACATAGTGCAAAAGGCCTAACCTCACTATAACAGGCAGTTCATTATTTGTATCAGGTCAGGCCTTTTGCACTATGTGAATTGGCCACTCACACTAGCTTCATGAGATCGGGCCATTTACAAAATTCAAACAGGCTATTCACAATAGTTCTATGAGAACAGGCCTTTTGTACTATGCAAACTGGCTGTTCACAGTAGGTTTATGAGATCAAGCCTTTTTCACTATGCAAACTGTCCATTCTCATAGTGTAAGGCCTGATCTCATAATCTTAGTGAACTGCATGTTCTCATAGTATCAAAGGCCTGAGCTTATAAGCCTTGTGTGAATGGCCAGTTTGTATAGTGCAAAAGGCCTGTTCTCATAAACATGAGGACTGAACTCATAAACCTAGTGTGAACAGCCAGTTCGCATAGTGCAAAAAGCCTGTTCTCAAACCTAGTGAACTGCCTGCTTTCATAGGTTTATGAGATTAAACCTTTCACACTATGAAAACAGGCCATACACAATAGGTTCAGGATATCGGCCTTTCCCACTATGAGAACAGACAGTTCACTAGGCTTATGTGATCAGGCCTTTCAACACTATGGTAATGGGCCATTTACACTGAGAACAGGCGTTTTTCACTTTTGCAAACGGTCCTTTCTCATGGGCCTCGATTCATAAAAGTGCTGTCGGGAAGGTAACGTCGAGCGGGGAAACACCGCTGTCAGTATTTCCGCCTTCAGGGTGGTAATTCATAAAAATTTTGCTAGTTGTGACAGGCGTGCGGAGATATTCCACTGTAGGCAGGCGTTAGGCTGTCGGGAGACATGCGGAAACAGGAGAAGCAGGCGGAATCCCTCCGTGCGGTGTTCTCTCTGCAGCTGCTTGGGAGGTCTGTCCCATTCACTGCAATGTATTCCGCACGCTTCTCGCCACATCAGAGGTAGCGGTAATATCCGTCCGCATACCGTTACCTCTAATCTTTATGAATTGACTACTTGTTACTTTTGCTATGATAATCACTGCGCAAGGCAGTGATTTATCACTCTGCTCGCGAAAGTCGGCTTTTCATGCGGAAAAAGCCTTTATGAATACAGATTTTGCTGTGTGGTCGGTAAAGTGAGCAGTTTTCAGCATTTCCGAATGCGGGAATGTTTTATGAATCGAGGCCATAGTGTGAAAGGCCTGATCTCAAAACCAGTGTGAACGGCCAGTTTGCATAGTGCGACAGGGCTAATGTCATAAACCTAGTGAACTGCCTGTTCTCATAGTGTGAAAGGTCTGATTTCATAAACCTTGTGTGGACGGCCAGTTTACATAGTGCAAAACTGTCCATCTGCATGAGGTTTATGAAATCAGGCCTTTCATGCTAGAACAGGCAGTTCACTAGGTTTTAAGATGCGTACACACGCACTACTATAGAGGACGACGGGTCCATCAGACCCTCCCGCTGGGCAGTCGTTCTCCCGACAGTAGTGCATGTGTACAGTGTGTCGGAAAGACTGTACACACGCATTACTGTCGGGAGAACACCCGCTCAGTGGGAGGGTCTGACGGACCCGTCGTTCTGTACGCACCTTAAGACATCAGGCCTGTCGCACTATGCAAACTGGCCGTTCATACTGGTTTTTGAGATAAGGCCTTTCACACTATGAGAACTGACTGCATAATGAAAAAGGCCTGTTCTCTGTGTGAATGGCCTGATCACATATGCCTATCATAAACCCATTGTGAAAGGTCTGATCACATATGCCTAGTGAACTGTCTGTGCTCATAGTGAGAAAAGCCTGATATCCTGAACTCATTGTGTATGGCCTGTTCTCATAGTGTGAAAGGCTTAATCTCATATGCTTAAGTGTGAACAGCCAGTTTGCATAGTGCAAAAGGCCTGTTCTCATAAATCTAGTGTGAATAGGCAATGAGATTAGGCCGTTCACACTGAGAAAAAGCAAGTTCACTAGGTTTATCAGTCTGGCTTTTTGCATTATGTGAACTGGCCATTTATACTAGGTTTATGAGATCAAGCCATTCTTGCTACGCAAACAGACCACTCGCACAGGGTTCACGGGACCATGCCGTTTACACTAGGTTTAGGAGATCTGGCCATTCACACTATGAGAACAGGCTAAGCAGGGTGCATAGTGTAAACAGCCTGATCTCTGCATGAATGGCCAGTTTGCATAGTTCAAAAGGCCTAATTTCATGAACCTAGTGTGAATGGCCTTTTAGCATACTATAAATGGCTTGATCTCATAACCATAATGTGAATAGCCAGTTTGCATAGTGCAGTAGGCCAGTTCTCAGTGTGAATGGCCTAATCTCAACCCTTGAGTGAACAGTCATACACACTAAGCAAATGACCTGATCTCTTAAATCTATTGTGACATGTATGTTCTCACTGTAACATGTTCACACAAGCGTGTGCCTGTGATCAGGCCCTTCACTCTATGAAAACAGGCTGTTCAGATTGGGTTCAGGAAATGTGGCCGTTCACACTAGGTTTATGAGAACAGGACATTTTTGCATAGTGTAAATGGCTTGTTCTTTTAGTGGTTTGTTGTCATATTGTGAACAGGCTATTCACATTAGGGTTTATAATTTTTTTATTTTTTTACCATATAATCAGGCTTTTTTTGTCCTGCTTCTTCATGTAGTTTTAGTGCTTTTTCTCCCTGAGGTGAGTTTCATAGGATATTTTTTCCCTGCATGACATTAGGCTGTTCACACTGCAGCTGAATACTCACCTCGCACCCCAGGAAAATAGATCTCAGCGACGTTCCAGGATAACGAGCAATCCCCGACGGCACACAATGGGCACAAACAAGCGGTCAAGCGATCTCAGGCTTATATATCCGATCCGCTGTGACGGTCGTTATCTTCACACTCCACTAAGTGTCTTTTGAGAAATCATGCGCCTGTACCTACATTGCAAGAGCGAGGAAACTGACTTGTAGGTCAAAAATATAATTGGGGAAAAATGTGCAGTGAGTACGGACCTTGAATTCAGCAGACAGTCTGTAAACCCAGTTTGAACCTTAAAGGGATACTGTAGGGGGGTCGGGGGAAAATGAGCTGAACTTACCCGGGGCTTCTAATGGTCCCCCGCAGACATCCTGTGCCCGTGCAGCCGCTCACCGATGCTCCGGCCCCGCCTCCGGTTCACTTCTGGAATTTCTGACTTTAAAGTCAGAAAACCACTGCGCCTGCGTTGCCGTGTCTTCGATCCCGCTGATGTCATCAAGAGCGCACAGCGCAGGCCCAGTATGGTCTGTGTCTGCGCAGAACACTCCAGGTGACATCAGCGGGAGTGAGGACACGGCAACGCAGGCGCAGTGGTTTTCTGACTTTAAAGTCAGAAATTCCAGAAGTGAACCATAGGCGGGGCCGGAGCATCGGTGAGTGGCTGCGCCAACACAGGATGTCTGCGGGGGACCATTAGAAGCCCTGGGTAAGTTCAGCTCATTTTCCCCCGACCCCCCTACAGTATCCCTTTAAAGAAAGTCTGAAGCGAGAATAAATCTCGCTTCAGAGCTCATAGTTAGCAGGGAGGGAGGTTGGGGGTGAAGGGACCCCCGTTTAGCAGCGGGATAGCGGCGTTTTACTATGAGCTCTGAAGCGATAATTATTCTCGCTTCAGTGTCTCTAAGGATCTGGTAAACCTAGTGTGAAGAAGTCTTTCACACTAGGTAAATTGGAAGCTCAATAATACCCAATGTGCACCAATGACTCCTCCTCCCCCCCCCCCCCCACTACCAACCACCATGCTAGGAAAGTAGCCAAATGATTTCCCTCCCATGCAGAGTGCCCAGCAGAGGGGTTAAGTGACTTGCTTCCCTGAGAACCACAAGGACGTACAAGACAGTCTTTCTCCTCTCAGGAGTTCTGTCTCTAGGGTGCAGCACCATAGAGAATGCCTTGGAGGAGGAAGATGAGTCATGTGCGTCCTTGTGGATCCTGGAGAGACGAGTGCTGAACTTCACCCCGCCACTGTGCCCGCTTTATGCGCAATTTTCTCCCCAGCTGCAACTTTGCCCTCCACCAGTGCCTCAAAACTGGCTTGCATGCCCTCAGAGTGGGTTCTGAATACCCTATCTGGCACAGGTTCACCATGACTGATCTATATTAAGGTGGCCACACACACACCATACAATTTTTATACAATCTGGCTAATCAATTACAAAGTGCTGTTATACTACATGGATGTTGGTAAGATTATATAAATTGTACTGTCAGTGCATGAACATTGTATGGTGTGTGGCCACCTTTATCCAGAGGAAATTTCTGTTGAAGATCTAGGAAAAAGAATATTGTACACCTAGCATCTTTGTGCCAAAATGGAATGATTGTATACAATCTGGTGATTAAGATGTACTTATGGAGGTCAGTTGTGGCACTTTTACATGTAGAATTGTATTGATGGAAATGTAGGCTTACAGTGACTGTGCAGATGTGTCAGTACAATGTAGTGGCACCGCAGTGCTGCATTTTCTAAGAATTGCAGATGCAAGGTCATTACAGTGAGAAAGGCATGGAATCTACCTAGCAGGAGATCCGCTGGCACATTCACTGTAACCCTAATATTCATACAGTGTAGGCAAAGCCATTGCTGGGCGGTGAGAAATAAAGTATTTTGGTTAAAGGATCACTATCACAAAAAACAAATGGAAAATGTAATAAACATTTCTTCACATTAACATTAAAAAAAAAGTTAGTTTGCAGATCCTAACAGATGAAAACCGATGCAATGTAAACCTAAGGCTCTTTTCACGTTGGCCTGTTAGAATGGATCTGTTCAGCTGAACAGACCACAAGTTTGGTCCTGCAGCAATTTTTTCTAGACCGCTGACCCCAGCGGAACGGAAACAAACGCTGGAGCCCTGCATTGGGGGCAATGAGAACATGGAATGTATTTTCACACTGGTGAAAAAGCAAACTGTTCTAGCCAGCAAAATTCACTTTGGAGGTAGGTGTGTGGGTGGGTGTGTGTGTGTGTGTGTGGGGGGGGGGGGGGATATGGGGAAATGGAACGGAAGCAGCAGAAGGCAAACGTTTGATCTGATTGACCGGTAATCAGATCTGTTTTGCCACTATTTGCCAGTGTGAACCAGGCCTAAAAATCACTTTCTTCCAATGTTGTTGTAAGACAGTTGGCAATAAAAAGCATATATACCAGACAGGATCATGCCGGTGTTAGTGGCAGTACGCTCACCCATCCCGGGCTGGCGTGTGTCCTCACAGGTCTGGTGGTTTAACTTCATGTGGTAGGTTTCCTCCTCCTGTCCTCTTCACGTCTGTATCATGTGACACAAGCCAAAATTCAAACACACGAGACACTGGAGCTCCAGTATTTGAACTTTAGCTTCTGTTACATGATGTAGAACAGTGGCTTGGGCCTGGCAGTAAATGTGCCAGCCAGACAGGTGAGAGTACTGCTGCTAGCCAGGGGGAGAGGAGAATGGGCGGGGAACTCCTTAAGCAGCAAGGCAGCCAGTGGCCCCACATATTAAATGGATTCAAAATTTGTGGGCAGCCAATAGATCCCTTACTGATCAGATGAATCTATCGATGGTGGATCTGGTGGCCATCTATAGGTGTATGGCCACCTTTATACTCTACCAGAATGTAAAAAGATGATTGCAAAGTTCAAACTATACCTGGGTAAATTATAACACAGACTTTAGATATCAGTAGCAGTGGGGTGGACCAGCAACCAATGGGGAGAGATGTGTGCTACAGCAGAGAAACCCTATAGCCCAGCAGGGTCTAATGTAGCAAGAACAAAAGTTCTGCAGCATCTCCGTGTATTTAAAGTACAACTGATGTGACAGGGATATGGAGGCTGACATTTATTTCTTTTTAGACAATACCAGTTGCCTGGCTATCGTGCTCATACTGTGCTTCTAATACTTTCAGCCATAGACCCTGAACAAGCATGCAGCATATCAAGTGTTTGACATTATTGTCAGATCCGAAAAGATTAGCTGCATGCTAGTTTCTTGTGTTATTCAGACACTACTGCAGCCATATAGATAGATCAGCAGGGCTGCCAGGCAACTGGTATTGTTTAACAGGAAATAAATATGGCAGCCTCTATTCTTCTCACTTCAGTTGTCTTTTAATAGCTGTTTATTGGGATAAACACCAGAGAGATTGCTGTACAGCATACTACTGTATAGCAATATCTCAATTTTTATCCCAATAAACAGCAATTAAATACATTAACATGGTGCTGTGGAACTTTGTTCTTACTAGACTTTAGATAGCAGCTGGTAACTCCAGCATATTAACAAATCAAATCAATGTTTTCTTCTTGTAATGTCAAATCCTTTTTTGTAGTTACCATATACATAGAAACTGTAGAATGCAATTTATATTAAGCAGTAAGTATATGGTAACTAGGGATGGTCAATGATATGCAAATTTTGAGTTGATACAGGATAATGCAAATTCAAATGTGTATGCAAACGTATCCCGCGTGAAAACAAACCAATTGCATTTTACCTTAGCATGATCTGATTTATTTTTAAGCTGCTCAACTCAAAATCATTTGCATCTTCCTGACCATCCCTTATGCTGCATACACACTTGAGATAAAAGTCTCTGGAAAAGGCAAGATCACAGACCAATTTTACTCTATTCCCTGTAGTATGAGAGCCATACTCTACACAGTCTATTCTATTGAGCTGAACTCCCCATCAGATAAAATCTTTGCAAGATGCTGCACACAAAGATTGCCCGTACACATTCAAAAGATCAGTATCTGCAAAAGATCTCTTCCTGCAATAGATCCGTTCCTGCAAAATGCATTCATAGTCTATGAGATCTGCAGATCATCATACACACCTTGTTTAACAGGCAATCATCTGCAGATCAGATCCACCAGGATAGATTTTCAGATCTGCAGATGATTGCCAGATATGCAGATGAAGTCTGTTAAACAAGGTGTGTATGATGATCTGCAGATCTCATAGACTATGAATGCATTTTGCAGGAATGGATCTATTGCAGGAAGAGATCTTTTGCAGATAATGATCTTTTGAATGTGTATGGGCAATCTTTGTGTGCAGCATCTTGCAAAGATTTTATCTGATGGGGAGTGCAGCTCCATAGAATAGACTGTGTAGAGTATGGCTCTCATACTACATGGAAGGGGGTAAAATTGGTCTGTGATCTTGCCTTTTCCAGAGACTTTTATCTCAAGTGTGTATGCAGCATAATGATCACTACAAAAATGGCCAAGGCAGAATTGTATACAAAACTGTATTGGCTGTATAGTGACACCTAGGAGATAAGAATGGGCTTTGAGTCCTATGGGAGAAAAGCACTTTACAAATGTTATTGTAGAATTTTCATATTCTCTGAAACAACAAGCATTTTACATTTGAAACTAACTAAGGCCTCATTTCCACAGACTGTTTATAGGCAGTGAAATGCCTCTAACTCTCACCACTGCTTACTGCTGCCTAGTAACTGCTCACTGCCTGATAACTGCTCGCTGAGCACACAGCTCAACAGTCCATGGAAAGGAGGACTAAAAGAAGGTGAAAAAGTACTATCAAAATTTTGTGTATTTTCTCTCACTGGTGGTTTCAAGGAAACCAGAGACCAGTTAATATAAAAAGTGTATACATACCTGGGGCTTCCTCCAGCCTCATGCGTATGGATCGCTGTCTTCAGCCTTCTCCAGTTCCGGGTCCTGTAACTTCGGCCAGTCTGTGCAAGAGAAGTGTGCCCTTTATGCATCTCCAGCAGCCGCAGGAGAAATATGTAGAGGGCGCACTTCTCTTGTGCAGACTGGCTGCAACTGGCTAAAGTTACGGGTACCGGAGCTGGAGAAGGCTGAGGACAGCAGCATGGAAGCGATCCGTGCGCATGGGGGCTGGAGGAGGCTCCAGGTATGTATAAATCTTTTACATTAACTGGTCTACAGTACACTAGAATAAGCATTTTATGAGAAGGTGGGAAAATATCACCTAGGAGAAAACTGGAGAAAGTAAATTGCATATGGGCCCCTGGTCTCTATTCCTGTCTTCCCAACACTTCTACCCTGGGCCTAATCACTATACCTCATTATTCCCAGCACTTTGCCCCTGGTCATTATAGCTTTGGCTTACCAAGTCACTAATTTATGATCTAAACTGCATCCACATTTTGTGCTGTTTGGAACTGGTCCGATCAGACTGACCTCCTCACAGTTCTGACTGGCCCAGGTCCGAGATGCAAGGAATGAAATTTGCGTGGAAGAAGACAGATTTCAACTCATTTCCCCAGCTCTACAGGTCACACAATAGTTCAGACTTCCCAATGCTTCTTCCCTAGTCAATGTGCTTCCCAGCAGGGGCATAGCAACAGGGGGTGCAGAGAGGTTGTGACTGCATTGGGGCCCTTGGGCTAGAGGGGCCCCAAGTGGTCCTCCCTCAACTGCATTATTAATTCTCTGTTGGTCCTGTGCTCATAATAATCACTTCTATAGATAATTTGGATAGTAGTAATCATTAACAAACTGTTCCCCACCCCCTTCTTGCACCTCTGACACTGTAGATGCCATTAACAGGTTTTGGTGAGCCATATCAATTGTTATGTATAGAGTGCTTGGGGGGCCCCCAATGTAAAACTTGCACTGAGGCCCACAGCTCCTTAGCTACCCCACTGCTTCCCAGTGTTACCGCAGCTTCTGCATGCTTCGCCCCAGGTTACTCTCTCAGTAGCTGCGGCTTCCCGGTGCTGCTATCCTGGCTTCTTTACCTCCACTCTTGGTAACGGTCAGTGCGTTTCCCCGTCACTATAGCTTGGTATTCCCAATAGCCAGTCACTGTAGTATTTCTGCGTTCATAACTGTCCCCCCTCACCGCTCCCCAGCAGACTGCATGTAACTTACACAGAGCAGCTCACCTCCTATACACACAAGCTGCTGATAGAGCGCTGAGTGACTCCCCGCCATTGGCGTGCAGCAGCTTCTCTCTGATCTCCTCTCATCACTTCCCTTTCCTCTCATCTAATTTCAACTGCGCCGCTCCCACCTGTGCTCTGGACGGTGAGCTGCAGAGAACAAATCACCTCACATAGCGGAGAGCCGGGCGGAGCATGCGCGAAGCATGGGCCCCGCCTCCCGGTAAGGAGCTCAGTCTGGCTGGGAGATGGCGGCGTTCAGTGAGCGTGTAGCTCAGGAGGTGCTGGGGATGTGTCCCGCTTATGTCCAAGGGGTGCTGCGGGGGGAGGAGGCGGTCAGGGGGAGTCTAGCTGCCTTTCGGTGGGATATGGAGGCTGCAGTATGGTAGCTGCGTGTTATTTACTGTCTCTAGGTGATAGCAGCAGCCCAGACTCTGCTCTATAGCTGCACTCTCACATGATTGACTATAGGCGTGGATACACCTTCGAGTAAAGTCGCCCATTGGGATCCCAATCCCCTTGGGCGACATTGCTGGGCTAAGCTGTGCAGATGCTAAGTCAGCTGACAACGCGTTCTGGGGGGGGGGGGGGGGGGGGGGTTGGGCTGATAGAGCAGTGCATGCGTGACTTCATGTGGCGGAAACGGAGGGATCAACCATTGCTCAGGTGAGTTGATCTGCCATCTGACTAGTGTACATGCTTTATTATCGGTTGAGGCAGTTGTTATTGGCCACCTCAGGCGACTTTAATGAAGTGTGTGTACAAGGCTTAGGCCCGGTTCACATTAGCGTTTTTCCGGATCGGAACCGGAACTTATACTGTACAAATGGAATGGATGTGAATGGATCCAATGTTCACCTATGGATCCATCCACATGCGTCCGTTGGTACGGATACGTTCCGGTCTATGGATCTAAAAAAAATGCTGCAGGACCTAATTTTCCGGACAAAATGATTGATCTGGACAAAAAAATACTGCAGCATTGGGGCAATGGGAAACGGAATGTTTCTTCACACTAGTGAAAAAATGGACCATTCCACGGGGGATGGAGGCATGGGCCAACGCAAATCTAGCGACGGGAGGGTTTAGACATACCTTATCTTCATAGTAGCTGGCGGTAGAGGCTTCCGTCTTCTTCCGCATCATGTGACTAATCACATGACGCGCTCTGTAGTCATAGCAGAAGAAGAGGAAGCCTCTACTGCCGGCTACTACTGTAAATAAGGTATGTATTTGCTGAGTGAAAACTGATCCGATCAATCATTGATCAGATCTGTTTTCACTATGTGAACCGGGCCACAGACTAAGTCATCCGGATCCGGTGAAGCGGAGACTGGATCCGCTCACCGGATCCTTTTTGCTCACAACGTCAATGTGATCCAGGTCTTAGTTGCTGTTAGGGCCCTTTTCCACTAGCAATAACAATCGCTAAACGCCAGCGATTGCGATATTTCATTAATTTAGTTAAAGGGACACTTAAGTCCCTTAAACAAAAAAAATGAGTTTTACTCACCTGGGGCTTCCAATAACCCCCTGCAGCTGTTCGGTGCCCTCGCCGTGTCCCTCCGATCCTCCTGGCCCCGCTGGCAGCCACTTCCTGTTTCGGTGACAGGAGCTGACAGGCTGGGGACGCGAGTGATTCTTCGCATTCCCAGACACAATAGCGCCATCTATGCTACTATAGCATATATCATATAGCAGCATAGAGGGTGCTAATGTGTCTGGGATTGCGAAGAATCACTCGCGTCCCCAGCCTGTCAGCTCCTGTCACCGAAACAGGAAGTGGCTGCCGGCGGGGCCAGGAGGATCGGAGGGAGACGGCGAGGGTACCGGACAGCTTCAGGGGGCTATTGGAAGCCCTAGGTGAGTAAAACTCTTTTTTTTTGTTTGACTTAAGTGTCCCTTTAAGTGATTTTATATACACGCAATGCACTTGCATTGCAAAATCACTCTCAGACTCGCTGCAGAAAGCTATTGCGCTTTGTAAAATAATCAAGTCGTGGTAGTGGAAAATACCTACTGTGATTCCTATGGTAAAGTAGCAACCCTAGCGACTTAAAAATCGCTAGCATTTTGCTGAATCGCAGTGTAGTGAAAAAGGGCCCTAAATTAGGTTTTGCCTACATTTATTCCATAAGGATGGTCAGTGAGATGCAAATGATTTGTTGCAAATCTACTTTAGAGGACCCAGCAAGACACCTAATAGGGAAATTTAGCTAATGGGATTGGGTGGGCGGCACCCTTTCAAGCTGCTAGGTTTTGAATAGGTTGTAGTAAACTACGCCCACACTATTTGCCCAATCACAACACTTTGTAAGATGGTGTTGTGATTGGAAAACTGATCCATATGAGGTTTCCTATGTCCCTAAAGGGGCCCATACACCTAACAATTTTCCCGTCTATATACAGCAGATTTGATTACTGTGATCGAATCTGCTGTGAAATCGTTGCACAAAAGCTGACAGAACGATTGATTTCCATCCGAAATCAATCGTTCCCGTTGTTCTGTCCGTGCAGAAGATTTTGTTTGATCGCCAGCGGGTCGGGAGTGCGTCGATTGCGGTGTTCGAATGACCGACGCAATACAGCGGCAATACATTACCTGCTCCGGTGGCGCGAGTCTCCACTCTCTCCGCTATCCTCTTCTCCGCGCTGGGCTCCGAGCCCGGCAGGCTTCACTGCACTTCCTGTCCCGGCAGGAAGTTTAAACAGTAGAGCGCCCTCTACTGTTTAAACTTACTTCCCCCGGCAGGAAGTAAAGTGAAGCTGGAGCCCAGAGCGGAGAAGAAGACAGCGGAGACCGGGGGACTTGTGCCGGCCGGATCAGGTAATGTATGCATGGGGGGGTGTAGCGGCAGCTGCACAGATGGTGAATCGGTTTCATGCTGAAATCGATTCACAATCTGCAGTAAAGGCAGCCACACGATCCCTCTCTGATCAGATTCAATCAGAGAGGGATCTATCTGTTGGTTGATCCGAAGGCAAATCGACCAGTGTATGGCCACCTTAAAGCCCAATCTACACGATACATTTCTTTGTGCGATTCGATTACGATTCTATTTACGATCCGATTAAATCCGACATGTCCGATCGGGATTCAATTTAGCAAATCTAATTGAATCGAATCCCGATTGGACATGTCAGATTTAATCGGATCGTAAATAGAATCGTAATCGAGTCGCACAAAGAATTGTATCGTGTAGATGGGGCTTAAAGTAAACTAGCGCCAATGATTCCAGGTTGATGTGAGTTTATGCCAATTTTGTATGTAAATATATGCTGCTTGAAGGTAGAATTTGGTGCATTTTCAAGCTGTATACATTTGCATGCAGTATCTGCATAATTGGGTATGAACTTGGAACGATTGGTATCACATTAAGATTCAGAACCAAGTTACTTTCACACTCTGCACGTTACATTGTAATTAGTGATGGGCTCACGAGTACATAACTAGCCGAAATTCGTGATTCTAATGAGGCTTAATAGCCTCAGGTGTGCGGCTGGGAGAGAAAAGGTTAATTACCCAGATGTCCTGCGCTTCTATGCATATCACATGCTCAAACGCGTCCAATGGGACACGTTCCACAACTCAATACCGCGCACTTTCTTCTTCTGCCCGAAGAAGGAAGTGCGCGATATTGAGTCGTGGAACGCGCCCCATGGGATACGCATAGCAGCGCAGGACATCTGGGTAATTAACCCATGCTCTCCCAGCTGCACACCTGAGGCTATCCTCATTAGAATCACGAATTCGGCTAGTTATGTACTCGTGAGCCCATCACTAATTGTAATACCATCACAACGATGCTGAAAAGTTGCATCACAAGCTAAGATGTGTGGTGCAACATACGGTACAATGAAAAATATGCTACACCGTCATTGTAAATGCGCACGTTAATTTTCGGCACTGCTGTTGATTACTCTGGATGAGGCCAGAAATGCTAATGGTGCCAAAACATAGATGGTGCTGTGTATCACCTGTTTGGAAATAATTCCAGTACACTCTTGATATTTCTTCAAAACTGATACTTTAATGCAGTTTAAATAAGACAACAAAAAGACACACTATATTGCCACAGTCTCTTGTAAACAACGCAAATAATTTTTTTTTGTATGACCTGAATAGTATTTTTGATAAAGTGCTGTGTACAGAGTAATTCCACTTTTATACAGTGGGAACAGTGAACCAGCTACAGATGTGTACAACTCAGTGAGAAATGTTATATATTGTTTGTGAGCTTCAAGGTCAATCAGCTGCAAAAATTGATGTTTTAACTGATCATTTGTCTCATATCCCCAGTTAAAACGCATATGATGTGAACTGGCCCATAGGGAAACATGGAAACTGGGATGCACGTCAGTTGTACATTCTGTTATAACGGACAGCAACTCATTCAGTGTGAAAGATGCATCAAAGCCAGTAGGAGCATTTTCAAAGTTAACAAACAAAACTATCATTTCCGGCTGGTCTGTAACACATCTGTAGCTGGTTTACAGTTCAATTTAGCAAATTCAATGCAAAAAAGTGTGGAGAAGAAAGCTTAAAGTTACCAATGAGAATCCTTCATCTGTTCTATTCTGGGCCCAAGTTCATTTGACTGGCCCAGTTCTATTCTGCATACCTGGTAGAATTAAGCTGGCCACTAACGGTCCAATTTATAGCGAAAAATCGTTCGAGCGATCAGAAATTCTGATCGGCCGAAAAATCGTTCACTACACCATCAACTAACCAATTATTGCTTCCTATCTATCACGACCACCAAGAAAATTCAAATTTTCGTTCGACAAATTCATTTGGGCGACATTTTTTTCACTCGTTCCTAATCAATTGTGTCCACCAATGGAGATTATTTACAACCAATCCGATCAGAATTTCTAATTGCTCGAACGATTTTTCGCTAGAAATTGGACCGTTAGTGGCCAGCTTTATAAGCTTCTTCAATCCGGAGCTAGTGCAGCTCCCTCACCCAAGCGTACAAACTACCATCAGACTATACACATGAACTTACAACTCATTAAACAGATTTGGCACACAATGAAAGAAGATAAAACATGTCTATAGTAACCCACAGTCTGAACCTCATAATTAAAAATGGCACATTCCACATTTGGTTGCACTGGTTATGTTGATTTATGTTAACTCCTGTGTAATCACTTTTCTATCTCTTTAGCTTTTGATAACTTACACTAAATAAGTAAAGCTACTGCATACAAACTGGAAAACCAACTGCATTGTGTAGTGTTTTGCCACAGTCTGGAGGTGGTATGGCTAGCCAGCTCCTAGGAATTTGGAAATGCATCTTATATGGCTGAATGCTTATAGTGTGACCACTACAAGGAAATAATAAAAAGGAGGCTTTGAATAATCCCTTTTTTGTGTGTTAAATGCATGAAAATCACAAATGACAAAACGGCACATATCCATTTGCTTTGCTACTGGAAATTGGGAGAATTACCTCCATTTACCCCCCCCCCCCCCCTCCTTGGTTCCCACCCTCCTTTTCTCTTTACTGCATTCCTTCCTCCTCCTCCTCTACTTCCCCCTTCACTCTCTCATTTACTTCTCTTCCTTCCTGCCCTTTCCTACCTCCTCCTCCTACTTCTCCCACTCCCTCCCCTACTCCTTCCCTCTCCCATCTTCCTCACCTCCTTCCCCTACCTCACCCCTTCACCTCCTACCTTCCTCCTCCCTGCCCTCCTCCTTACCTATCCATCCCTCCTTCTCCCCTCCCTTAGATCCTCTACCTTCCTACCATCCCTCTACCTTCTTCACCCCCCCCCCCCACCTCACTTACCTCCCTCTGCTACTCTACCTCTCTCCCTTCCCACCTTCTCCCCCTCCCTAACTACATCCTTTCCACCCTCTTACTCACCCCCTTAACCTTCCCTCGCTCCATCTACCCTTGTCTCCCTCTACCTCTCTCTCACACTTTTCCGTCCCTACACTCCCACCCCATCTTCTCCCAACCCCTACCCTCTCCCTGCACCCCTCCCACACCCTACCTCTACCTTCCTCCACCCTCTCTCTTCCCTCCCACTCTCCCCCTACTGCTCCCTCCCTATTTTTCCTACCTCTACTCTTCCCTCCCACCCCCTCCTCCCAACCTTTCTCCACTACCCTTCTACTCTCTACCCTCTACTCTTTCCTCCCTAACCCTACCACCCCCTACTGTTCCTTCCCCCCATAACCCCTCCTACCCCCTTCCCTCTCTCTCTCCCCCTACCCTTACCCCACCCCATACCCTCCCCATCCTACCCTTACGACCCCCCCTACCTCTTCCACCCATCCCTCCCTCTCTAACCCACCCTCCTCTCCCACCCCCTCTACCTCATTACCCTTCCCTCCCACCCTTCCCTTCTTCTTCCCTATTACCCCTTCCCTCCCTCTCCCACCACCCTACTCCTCTCACCACCCCCTCTGCCACCATTCCCTCTCCCACCTCCTCTACCCCTCTCACCCTTCCCTCCCTCTCCCACCCCTTATCCTTCCCTCTCTTCCCCCCCCTTACCCTTCCTCTCCCCCCACCCTTCCCTTCTCTCCCCCCTTCCCACCACCTTACCCCTTCCCTCCCTCTCCCCTTCCTTCCTTTCCCACGTCCTACCCTTCCTCCCTCTCCTACCCTTCCTCCCTCTCCCACCTCCTACCCTTCCTCCCTCTCCTTCCCCTCCCTCTCCCACCCCTTCCTCCCCTACTTCTCCTACCCTTCCCTCCCCCACCACCCCATTCACTCCCACCCCCTACCCTTCCTTCTCCCACCCCCTCTATCCTTCCCTCCCTCTCCCACCACCCTACTCCTTCCACCATTCCCTCTGCCACCATTCCCTATCCCACCTCCTCTACCGCTCTCACCCTTCTCTCCCTCTTCCACCCCTTAACCTTCCCTCTCCCTATCTCCCTCCCCCCTACTCTTCCACTACCTTCCCTTCACCTACCCCCCTTCCCTCTCTCCCTCTATCCTTCCCTCCCTCCCCCACTTCCTTCCCCCTACCCTTCCCTCCCTCCCCCACTTCCCTTCCCCCTACCCTTCCCTCCCTCCCCACTTCCCTTCCCCCTACTCTTCCCGCCTCCTACCCTTCCCTCCCTCACTACTCTTCTCGCCTCCTTCCTTACCCTTCCCTCCCTCTACCCTTCCCTCCCCCTCTCTACCCTTTCCTCTCTCTCCTTCCCTCCCTCCCCTCTACCTTTCCCTCCCTTTACCCTCCCCACCCTCTCTCCCCCCCTTCCTTCCCTACCCTTACCTCCCCTACCCTTCCCTCTCTACACTTCCCTCCCTCCCCTGCTTCCCTTCCCACCGTTTCCCTCCTTCCCTTCCCCCTCTCCCCCTACCCTTCTCCTCCCTCCCCCTACCCTTCCCTCTCTCCCCTTCCCTCTCCCTCCTTACCTTTCCCTCCCCCTCCCTACCTTTCCCTCCCCTGCTACCTTTCCTTCCTTCTATCCCCTCCCCCATACTCTTCCCTCCCCCTTACCCTTCCCACGCTCTCCCTTCCCTCCACCTACCCTTCCCTCTCACCCTTCCCTACCCTCCCTTCCCTCTCCCCCTCCTTCCTTCCCTACCCCCTCCTTACCTCCCCTCCCTCCACCTACCCTGACCCTACCCTCCACCCTCCCTCCCCCTACCTTCCCTACCCTTCCCCTCCCCCCCGCCCTTCCCTCTCTCCCCTTCCTCCCCCGCTACCCTTCCTTCCCTCCACCTCCCCTCTCCCTCCCTTTACCCTTCCCACCCTCTCCCTTCCCTCCCCCTACCTTCCTTCCCCTCCCCCCTTCTCTTCCCTCCCTCCCCTACCCTTACCTTCCCCACCCTTACCTCCCCCCTCCTCTCTCTCCCCTGCTTCCCTTCCCACCGTTTCCCTTCCCTCTCTCCCCTTCCCTCTCCCTCCCTACCTTTCCCTCCCCTGCTACCTTCCCTCCCCCTCTCTACCCTTCCCTCTCTCCCCTCCCTCCCCCATACCCTTCCCTCCCCCTACCCTTCCCTTACCCTTCCCACGCTCTCCCTTCCTCCACCTACCCTTCCATCTCACCCTTCCTACCTTTCCCCCTCCCTCCTTCCTTCCCTCCCTCACCCCTACCCTCCCTCACCCTACCTTCCTTCCCTCCCTCCCCTCTCCCCTTCCCCCCTCCCTCCTTTTACTCTTCCCACCCTCTCCCTTCCCTCCCTCCCCCTCCTACTCTTCCTTATCTCCCCCCTACCCTTCACTTTCTCCCTCTTCCCTCCCTCCCCTTCTCCCTCCCTCCCCCCTACCCTCTCCCTCCCTCCTTTCCCTCCCCCGCTACCCTTCCTTCCCTCCCTCCCCCTCTCTACTCTCCCTCCCCCCCCCCCCGCCACCCTTCCCTCCCCTTACCCTTCTCACGCTCTCCCTTCCCTCCACCTACACTCCCCCTCACCCTTCCCTCCCCCTCCTTCCCTCCCCCTACCTTTCCCTCTCTTCCCCTCCCTCCCGCTAGCCTCCCCTCCCTCCTCCTTCCCTCCCCTTCCTCCACCTACCTTCCCTCCCCCCCACCCTCTACCCTCCCTCCCCCTTACCCTCTCTCCATTCCCTCCCTCTCCCCTACCCTCCCTCTCCCCCTACCCTCTCCCTTCCCTCCCTCACCCTTCCCTCTCTCCCCCCTACCTACCCTCCCTCCCTCTACCCTCCATCCTCCCCCCCCCTCTACCCCTCCCTCCCTCTACCCTCCCCCCCCCTCTACCCCTCCCTCCCTCTACCCTCCTCCCTCCCTCTACCCTCCCACCCTCTACCCTCCCTCCCTCCCCCTACCCTCCCTCCCTCTACACTTCCTCCCTCCCACCCTCCTCCCTCCCTCTATCCTCCACCCTTCCCCCTCCCTCCCCCTACCCTCCCTCTAACTTCCCTCCCTCTAACTTCCCTCCATCCCTCTACACTTCCTTCCTCCCTCCCTCTACACTTCCTCCCTCTTCCCTCCCTCCCTCTACCCCCCTCCCTCCCTCTACCCTCCCTCCCTCTACCCTCCCTCCCCCCCTCCCTCTACCCTCCCTCCCTCTACACTTCCTCTACACTTCCTCCCTCTACACTTCCTCCCTCCCTCTACCCTCCCTCCCTCTACCCTCCCTTCCTCCCTCTACCCTCCTTCCCTCTACCCTCCCTCCTACCCTCTACCCTCCCTCCCTCTACCCTCCCTCCACCCCCCTACCCTCCCTCCCCCTACCCTCCTTCCCTCTACCCTCCTTCCCTCTACCCTCCCTCCCTCTACCCTCCCTCTACCCTCCTTCCCTCCACCCTCCTTCCCCCCTCTACCCTCCCTCCCCCCTCCCTCCCTCTACCCTCCCTCCACCCTCCCCCCCTCTACCCTCCCTCCCTCTACCCTCCTTCCCTCTACCCTCCTTCCCTTCCTCTACCCTCCCTCCCTCTTCCTCTACCCTCCCTCCCTCTTCCCTCCCTCCACCCTCCCTCCCTCCCTCTACCCTCCCTCCACCCTCCCCCCCTCTACCCTCCCTCCACCCTCCCCCCCCCCTACCCTCCCTCTCCCCGCTACCTACCCTCCCTCCCTCTACCCTCCACCCTCCCTCCCTCTACCCTCCCCCCCCTCTACCCCTCCCTCTACCCTCCCACCCTCTACCCTCCTCCCTCCCTCTTCCCTCCCACCCTCTACCCTCCCTCCCCTACCCTCCCTCCCCCTACCCTCCCTCCCTCTACACTTCCTCCCTCCCACCCCCCTCCCTCCCTCTATCCTCCACCCTTCCCCCTCCCTCCCCCTACCCTCCCTCTAACTTCCCTCCCTCTAACTTCCCTCTACACTTCCTTCCTCCCTCCCTCTACACTTCCTCCCTCTTCCCTCCCTCCCTCTACCCCCCTCCCTCTACCCTCCCTCTTCCCTCCCTCCCTCTACCCTCCTTCCCTCTACCTCCCTCCCTCCCCCCCCTCCCTCTACACTTCCTCCCTCTACACTTCCTCCCTCCCTCTACCCTCCCTCTCTACCCTCCCTCCCTCTACCCTCTTTCCCCCTACCCTCCCTCCCTCTACCCTCCCTTCCTCCCTCTACCCTCCCTTCTACCCTCCCTCCCTCTACCCTCCCTTCACCTACCCTCCACCCTCCCTCCCCCTACCCTCCTTCCCTCTCCCTACCCTCCTTCCCTCTACCCTCCCTCCCTCTACCCACCCTCCCTCCCTCTACCCTCCCTCCCCCCTCCTTCCCTCCCTCCCTCTACCCTCCACCCTCCCCCCCCCACCCCTCCCTCCCTCTACCCTCCCTCCCTCCCCCCTACCTCCACCCTCCCCCCTCCCTCCCTCTACCCTCCACCCTCCCTCTACCCTCCCTCCCTACCTCCACCCTCCCCCTCCCTCCCTCTACCCTCCTTCCCTCCCTCTACCCTCCTTCCCTCCCTCTACCCTCCCTCTACCCTCCCTCCCTCTACCCTCCCTTCCTCCCCCCCTCTACCCTCCCTCCCTCTACCCTCCACCCTCCCTCTACCCTCCCTCCACCCTCCCCCCCTCTACCCTCCGCCCCCTCCTACCCCCCCTCCCTCCCCCCACCCTCCCTCCTACCCCCCCCCCCCACCCTCCCTCTACCCTCCCACCCTCTACCCCCCACCCTCTACCCTCACCCCCCTCTACCCTCACCCTCCCCCCCTCTACCCTCCACCCTCCCCCGCCCCCCCCCCACTCACCCACCCTCCCCCCCCCCTCCCCCCCTCTACCCTCCCCCCCCTCTACCCTCCCCCCCTCTACCCTCCCCCCCCTCTACCCTCCCCCCCTCTACCTTCCCCCATCCCTCCCCCCCTCTACCTTCCCCCCCTCTACCTTCCCCCCTCCCCCCCTCTACCCTCCCCCCCCCTCTACCTGCCCCCCCTCTACCCTCCCCCCCTCTACCTGCCCCCCCTCTACCTTCCCCCCCTCTACCCTCCCCCCCCTCTACCCTCCACCCTCCCCCCCCCTCTACCCTCCACCCTCCCCCCCCTCTACCCTCCCCCTCCCCTCCCCACCCTCCCCCACCCCTCCCCACCCTCCACCCTCCCCCACCCCTCTCCACCCTCCCCCACCCCTCTCCACCCTCCCCCACCCTCCACCCTCCCCCCTCCCCCACCCCTCTCCACCCTCCCCCACCCTCCACCCTCCCCCACCCTCCCCCACCCTCCACCACCCTCCACCCTCCCCCACCCTCCACCCTCCCCCACCCTCACCCTCCACCCTCCCCCACCCTCCACCCTCCCCCACCCTCCACCCTCCCCCACCCTCCCCCACCCTCCACCCTCCCCCACCCCCACCCTCCCCCACCCTCCCCCACCCTCCCCCACCCTCCACCCTCCCCCACCCTCCACCCTCCCCCACCCTCTACCCTCCCCCACCCTCCCCCACCCTCCACCCTCCCCCACCCTCCACCCTCCCCCACCCTCTACCCTCCCCCACCCTCCCCCACCCTCCCCCACCCTCTACCCTCCCCCACCCTCCCCCACCCTCTACTCTCCCCCCCTCTACCCTCCACCCCTCTACCCTCCCCCCTTTTACCCTTCTACCCTCCCACTACCTCACCCCTTTTACCCTTCTACCCTCCCACTACCTCACCCTACAATTTGCTACCTCTATACCAACTGCTTTCTAATAAATCAAAAATACTGTTAATATACAACTTGCAGCATCATCATCATCATCCAAATGCTATTTGGCAAGAGAACAGCCATATACATTCCAATTCCACTAAAAAAAAATACATCTACAAAATTATTACTTCACAGAATAAATACATTTCCAGCAAAAAAAAAAAAAAAAATTTTCTTGAAGATTAGGGATGATAAACATAATACAAATAATTTCTTCATTCATTTAAATTTCAAATAAAATTATATGCAGCTTTAAACTGGGCAATTCAGAATAACTTCCTGACAATTTTAACAGTCCAAGAAAAAGCTGCATAATACTTGCAAATAATATATCCTTAAAATTTCACATATCTCATTGATCATCCTTAGTCAAAACCCTCCTGGCAATGGTTTGATAAGTGTTTACATTCATGGTCTGGAGAAGAGACATTAACTGTCAAACCAAAAGGCTTTCCTGATCTGAATACAGAGCAGGACATTATTAAAGGACAACTGTAATGACAAGTACATGGGGGCTGCCCTATTTATTTCCTTTGAAACAATACCAGTTGACTGAAAAACACCAGAAACAAGCAAGCTAATCTTCTCATGTCTGACAATGTCAGAAACACCTGATCTGCTGCATGCTTGTTCAGGGTCTATGGCTGAAAGTATTAGAACTCTTTTCCACTATGCAATTTAGCTACTATACTCAGCATAGTGGAACTCAATTGCATCCAAACAGCAGCAGGATGATGATGATTGCACTTAAATCAAAACATAAATCAATCAGATAGTACTAATGAAAATTGCAGCTGCCATTTCCATTAGTTCAATGTACTTTGCCTTTTACAATCTGTTAACAATCAGAATCATATCACAGGGTAGTGGAAAAAGGCCCTTAGAGACAGATCAGCAGAACTGCCAGGTAACTTGTATTGTTTAAAAGAAAATAAATATGATAGTCTCCATATCCCTCTCACAGCAATGGTTCTTTAAACTAGCATACTTGAATTCTCAGGCATTGATAAATATGCAGAAGGCATCAGACATGAAGGTGAGATATCAAAGTTCTGCCCTACAGCCTATCTTATGCCATACCTGGCTGTTGTGCAGAATGAAAGGATCACAAGAAAATCTGCTTCCTTGCAGTGGGCAGTATAGGCAGCAAGCTAATACAGCTACTGCACAGCTCCGTTTTCATACTGAGACCACAACAAACATACTGCTAACTGACTGTACATAACAAAACTTCTGAGCGTAGAAAGAAAGCTGACAAACACTGAGCAGAGTTGTACGAGAATGTACACTATCAAGGCTCTGTTGGGCTCCCGCCTTCTGTCAGAGTCCTGAAGTCAATGGATAGAGCACGCTCTTCTGGTAACAGTGGCCGCCTCCATTCTTCTCGTGTAAGGATGTAGCCAATCACCATTCCGAATGCTACAAGCAACAATCCTAATACATTGATGAGAACGCCTTCTGCTGGCAGATGAGGGTACTGCTCCCTGTTTAATAAAACAAAATAAAAGGACAGTCATTTTAAAAACTTAACTGACAACATACTCGAGCAATGTTACAGGAAAAGAGGGGAAAGTCCTTAAGACCTGTCACATAAATCCACTTTCCATTTACTACTTTCCCACTGATATTTCTAGAGCAGTGCCTGCACTGCAACTGCCTGTAATAGCCACATAATTGTAGCATTGAGCTATTCCTTGACAATCGGAACCAGATACTGTTCACTGGAGGGCAATGTATCAAAGTGTTGCTGAACAGCAAAATATCAGACTGGCAGGTTATCTCTGTCTAGGGAAGGCATGGGCAAACTTGGCCCTCCAGCATTTAAAAAAAAATGAGACAGATACTTACCCAAGGAGAGGGAGAGCTCTGGATCCTATAGAGCCTTCATGCGCCTCTCCTGGTCCCCTCGTTCCAGTGCTGGCTCGCCCGGTAGCAGTATTTTACTAATTTAGTCAAATACTGCTTTACCCGCCGTAGGAGGCTTCAGAGGTCTTCAGGGAGCCCGAGTGCTCCTGAAGAAGGGCGGCCCTGTACTGCGCCTGCGCAAGCACGCTCTCTCGCACGCTCACGCCTGTGCAGTATGGAGCCGCACGTCTTCGGGAAGACACAGCTCCCGAAGACTTCCAAATACCCTTTCGGTGGGGGATTGAAACGGGGGGGGGGGAGCCAGCACAGGATAGAGAGCACCGAGAGAGGAGACGGAAGGCTCTATACGACCCAGAGCCTCTCCTCCCTCTCCTTAGGTAAGTATTTGCTTCATTTTTTTTTTTTTATGCAGTTCCCATTCACTTTAAGGAACTTGTCCCACAATGCATTGCAGGAGTCTGACAGCCACAGTCTTGACTCAAAGGCAAATGCATTGTGGGAATTGTAGTTCCGTAACAGCTAGAGGGCAGAGTTTGCCCATGCCTGGCCTAGGGCATTGTTTGCCTAATCACACCATGCCAATCCATCGGCCCTCCATGGCAACTGAAGGCCTGTAGGCTAGTGATAAGTGTGTACAGAACTTGGTCCTAAATTGCCACTCAAGTCTCAATCCCAACAAGCGACAGTCCTCGAGTGTATCAGGTTTATGCTTATAGGAGTAAAACTGTCATTTTGTTTCTGGACTAGAGATATTTACACTCACTTCAAGTTCTTGGTGACCTAGTCTACCTAATCAGTCCAGATAGCCTAAAGGCCATTTTTCACAAGATACGAATTTGTGTGGATTTGCTGCACAAAAATGTGCCTATCAGTGCATTTCAATGGGCCTGCTTTCCTGTATGGGAATATTGCATATAATGGAAAGTCTGGACAGCATTCTGGATGCCGCATCAGATTTTTGCATCTGTTTTTGCGTTTGCATTTTTGCACATTTTCATGTCATAAGAAACAAAAAATATTGCAATTACGCATGTGAATTCACATACAAAAAAACAACATGCAATTCCAAATTCACAAAATAGGATGCAAATTTGCATACTTGGAAACATGCGCTACAGTGCACAAGATGTGTCCAAGAGGCTGCCCATACACAGTATGCCGAATTCCAAAGGATTTCAGCATGGCATCTTTTGGGAATTGGCCTTGTGACACCGCCAGGCTGCATCCAACGCTTATTCCCCCAAATATTATACACTCCCTGTGCCTATCTCACCTGTCTTGTCACTACTGTCCACCTGTCCACCATCTTATTTGTGATGCTGCTATAGGACGGCTGCTAATGGGGGTGGTGAATGCGGAAGCAGGTGGCAGGAAAGGTGAGTTATTTTAATGCATGGGCATCAGGGGACACAACATTTGGGGTGACAGCAGAAAGAGGTTCCGTCTCATTAGTCCCGATATCGCAAGCTGTCACTGACGCACACCCGATGGACCATATCGGCCTGATATTTCACAGTACGTGTGATCGATGCATTTGACCAATTTCTGCCTGAAACTGGTCAAATTGTCAATCAGGCATGCTTGTTGCGCCACCTATTTATCAGATTCAATAGTTATCAAACCGAATGATCAACCAGCCGCAAAATCTCCAGATGTAGAGCCATCTTTACACGTCTCCTAATTACTTGGTCACCAAAAACAAAGTGTGGGAAATCTACCTAGAGGGTACACCGGCAGCAATAAACACCCATGAGAGCCTCCTTCCCTTCCGCACTGTATCTAAAGCAAAAAGGCAGACAGGTGACCACGGCTACAGGCATTGCAAAATGCACACACAATCCCAAACGCAATGCACATTTTTTTGTAGTATTGCTGTGATGTATGATGTAAATAGTGCCAATTAACTGGCTGCACTTTCGACATGAAATAATGCATGCAATTTCCTGATCAAACACCTAGAGAAAAAAAAAAAGGGGGTGGGGTTGGGGTGCTCTACAAAAACACATAGTGGGCTCAAAACCTTAAAAGAAACCTAAAGTGAATTACAAAAAAAAAAGTTTACCAACCTGGGGCTTCTACCAGCCCCCTGCAGACGTCCTGTGCCCTCGCAGCCACTCACTAAGCGATCCTCCAGTCCTCCCCGCAGTGACCCTCTTCCGGCCAGCCAACTGGATAGTTGAGGGCCACTGCGCATGCGCGGACTCACGCTCCCCTCACCAGGAGTGTTCTGTGCATGCAGTGATTTTTTTTTTTTTTGTACTGAGCATGCCCAGAGCGCTCCTGTCCACGGGAGCGCAGTCAGGAGGTGCACAGACAGGGCCCCAACAAAAGTAGGGCCCTGCGGGAAACCGGATGATCACTTTGTGGTGGCACAGGGCGGCTGCAGGGGGATGGTAGAAGCCCCAGGCAAGTTAAAACTTAATTCAATTTAGGTTTACTTTAAGTAACCAAGCTTGAAAGATTTAGGCCTAGCTCACGTTAGTGAAAAAAAAAAGGCCATTTAGCGGAATGGGATGGACCATAATGGAGGTGAACGGATTTTATGTTAATTAATAGGATCTGTTTACAATGCTCTGCTCAAATGAATCCGCTGGCCCATTCCGTCAAATGAAGCGCAAGTTTTGGTCTGGAGGGATTCTTGCAGATCAATGGATCAAAGGGTCATGGGTGGAAAACCAATGCCTTAAAAAAAAAAAAAAAAAAAAAAAAAAATTTCCACGAATCAGTTTTTCAGGTTCACAATCCAAAGAGAATATCTGGTAAAGCAGCGCTAGGACAATTTCCAATAGATCTCATTTGAAATCTACAGTGTGTGAGCAGGATATAAATCCCAGTCTGATCAGATTTGGGAGAGGGATCTGATAATCAATCTGGTGGCAGATTGATAGCTAAATGGCCACCTTAAAGCGGATCCGAGATGAAAAACTAAATATAACAAGTGACTTGTCTATATATCTTATCTAAAGTTTAGATAGTTTACACAGCAAATCTATCTTCAAACCGCTTCAACAGTATATTAATATTTTTTCCTGTGATACAATGTGAGCAGACATGTTTTCTGCTTGTCACTATTACACAATTACACACACAGGCAAGCTTATCTGTATCTAGGCATGCTAATCTGCATATTCTGTGAAAACTCCACTCTTATCTCCTCCATTACACAGGCAACTGATCTGTATCTGCACTGCAGCTCTCAGATTGTGAAAACTCTGCCTCTGAAATCTATAGCTAGTAACACCTTTTTCACCTGCCCAGACTGAAATCCCACAATCCCTTGCAAGCGCCAAGGCACTCTGGAGAAGCTGTGGGTGTGGCTTGATTAGTTTATTGGAAATTAGAGTATTAAAACAAAACAAGTATTTGGCTTGAGGAATGCCCTATAAACTATATGTAAGGAACACAATTATGCAAGGAGTAAAAGTTCATCTCGGATCCACTTTAAGGCTTTTGGTAATTTTGCCTTCAGTGGGAGGAGCCTGTATGACACCACACTGACCAGTCAGTTGACAATCTTGATGTTCCAACTTGCTGCTGCATATCTGAATATGACTGCATGATCAATGAGATGCAAATTGTTCCGAAATTATGCAAATGTATGCAGTTCGAAAATGGACCAATCAATTTAAATTGATTGGTCCATATTCAAGCTGCATACATTTGCATAAAAATTAGCATCAACTCAGAACAATTTGCATATCTGTGATCATCCCTACACTTATCAACTTGATCAGCTTATAATTGAAAAACAAAAAAGGGACATCTGATCGGATTTCTCACTAAAAAAAAGCTTTACATTTTTCAAGACAACTGATCATTTTTAATAAATTGTCGTACAATTGGATTTTATTTTATTGTGTGTGGTCACCTTAAAGCCTGGTACACACATCCAATTTTGATTGGCCAAATTTTTACCACTTCCCTGTAGTAGGAGAGCTTACCTGCATAATCTGTTCATAGTATTACAAATCTATTGGCTCTCATACTATGTGGAAGTGGTAAAATTGACCAATCAAAACTGGATGTGTGTACAAGGCCTTTGCTTACATTACAAAACTGTCATATGTATAATTTTAACTCACACCTACCAATTCCTGCCCAGGCCTGTGTGTCAGCGCATAGCTCATGTCATCTATCCTGCTGCACTGCACAGGCACAACATACTCACGGGATAGCAAAGAGGAGTTTCTCTGTAAGGCCCAGCAGGCATGTAGCAATGGCGATCACCAGCAGACATAAGCCCAAGAAGGCATGCAACGGCTTGAAACGACTCTTGTATGCAAAAGCCACTCCAGGAACAAAGAACAGGATGAAGCCAAGTATCCACTGAAAAGGCAAACAGAGCAAGGGTTTAAGGAAGACTGATCAATTAAAAGCACAATTTTGTATTAAAAAAAATCCCCAACGGGATGAGTTTTCTTCACCCCTTGTGCTTGGGGTGTCCATGGAGTTGCAACTGATATGTAATATACACACGCTAGATGGTTCTCAGGTGAGGCGGCTAGTTGGGGAAGCAAATCTAGCATATGTACATCGCCCCCAGATTCCAGCGCATCACACTAACCTCCCCCTAGCAGTGGTGCGCCACTAATCTAAAAGTAACAAAAATGACAACCAAACATAGTATTTATGTTCTCAACAATTCCACTGCACTCCAGTTTTGCATAGTAATTAAAATGGTGCCTGAAAGCCTCAAAACTAATATCATAAAGTCAGTGCATACAGTATAGTGGTCCTTTAATTATTTAACCTCCTTAGCGGTAACCCCGAGCTGAGCTCGGGGTGCCGCCGCAGAGGATATCTCAGCCCCTGGTGGGGCGATTTCACTTCAGCAAAGTGCTGTACGCGCAGCTAGCACTTTGCTAGCTGCGCATCCAGCTCGATCGCCGCCGCTCTGCGCCGATCGTCCGCACGCAGCGGCAGAAGAGGGCACCCCCGCCAGAGCCCTGCGCAGCCCGGACCGATCAGTCCCGGGCAGCGCAAAGGGCTGGATCGGATGGGTCTGACATCCATGACGTCATTCCGATCGTAGCCATGGCGACAGAAGAAGCCAAACAGTAGATCGCGTTCTATACACCAGGGGTCCCCAACCACCGGGCCGCAGCCCACTGCCGGTCCGTTTGCAGTTTCCAGGATGGGCGGCGGCGGGTCTGTCATCTTGCCCCTCCCCCTGCGGCCGCCGCTTCTGTTACTTTATGAGCAGGCGGCCGCTTCCGGATTCCCCCATGCGCCGCTCTCCTTCATGAAGTACTATCTCCTCCTATAACAGCAGCGCGTCTTGCGTCTGCTGTAAGGAGGGAAGGAGGCGGGGCAGCGGTTCCCATGGTAGCGGCGATGCATATCGCCGCTACAGGAAGACGCTG